>NC_031770.1:20918931-21091817 GCF_001522545.3 Parus major
TCTTCTCTTCTCTTCTCTTCTCTTCTCTTCTCTTCTCTTCTCTTCTCTTCTCTTCTCTTCTCTTCTCACTCTCCTCCTCTCCCCTCCCACCCTTCACTCTTTCCCTTGGTCCTCCCCCACCGGCAAAGGCATGATTGTTGAGTAAATGGAAAAAAACATTTTACAACATTAAAGGAAGGCTGTTTAGAAAAGGAAGGCCCTGCTGAGGTGTAGAGGAAGCCTGTTTATTAACACTGGACACCTCTTATCTCAGGCAGCTCCAGATGGATGTCCCTTTGGTAATTCCCACTCTGTGCCAAGAGGGGTTAAGCAGGGTAACCACCTTGACGTGGGCTGGTGATCACCAGGGGATCATCGGCTCCTTCAGAGAGAAATTTTAGATGAAATTTAGGGTGGGGGGAGGGAGAACCATAAGGCTTCAGCATAAGCTTGCACGTGGCCAGATTTACCTTTGTGGCTGTAAATTGCTTGCTGCTTGGTCCAGAGCCAGGTTTTGATTGAGAGATAAAGTAGTTCAAATCTGTCAATAATTAACTGTCACTCAATTAAGGCTTTCTTAACAAATTAGCACTTGGTAGCACCTAGGGTGCAGGTTTTTCATGGGAAAAGGCTGATGGAGTGATGTTGGCCATTAAGTTTGCCCACTGAGTATCAGCTAATGTCCTGCTCAGTTTAAACACCACTGTGTAAATTTGGTGAATCGGTTCCCAAACCCTATTCCTGCCAGGCTGCTTTTAAGATTAACTGTTTGTGCCCTCCCAGGCTCAATATTGCAGGTCAGTGCTAAATCAGAGAGCTATCACTGATCCATCTGGGTTCCCTGGCTCTCAGCCTTAAGGAGCACCTGATGTAAATGAGGCTGTAGGTCTGAATTTATAGAAATGGTGTAGAGCCCTCCTAATACGGTGCAGGTCCCTTAGAAAGGATGGATCAGAATTACCTAGGCTGCCTCCAGTGTAAGCCACTGTGATGTGTTTCTCTCTCACACAGGGCCTTGGTCTTACCCCACCTGCTCTTTCCACGGGTTTGGTGTGAAGGTTGAGAGGGAAAACCTTTCCAACCGCTTTATCCCATGAGGAAATTCTCATCCAAGCAGCTGCCACCTGGCTGTAACTTCCTTTTGCTTCCAGCCTCAAGTGGCCCTGGGTACCTGAGTCCAGCCCAACTTGCCATAACAAATGCCATGCATTTCCAGAAACATTGCAAAGCTCCATTTATATGCTTCTCTCTCAGATTCCTGGAATAAGCCTTCTGTGGCAAGAACCTGCCTCTCCTGAGTCAGAAAACCTTGTGCTCTCAGTCAGCATCAAATTCTCCTGGTGTCACACGCAGTTGCACCTCCAGGAGGTGTAATAGTCGAGTCTGCTGAGAACTCCAGTGCAAACTCTGGCAGATGCAAGTTCTGATTCATACTGTATTACAGGAAAGGCTGCCAGGTGGAGGCTGGTTTTAGCTTCAGCTCTGATTCGTTCCTCTGATAGGGTTTATTCTCAGTATGGGTTTGTTTAAATCAGTCACTCCTTATTTCACTGAATAGCTTTCCTTCTCTTTTGACCAAAGTATGCCTTACCTGCAGCAGGGGCCAAAGCAATGCTGGACAAAAGTTTAAAAACAAAATTTGGGAAGCTTTCCAGGTTGTTCTTTTTGAGTGAAGACCTTGGGGGATGCACTCTGTTGTCTCATACAAAATCTAATCCCATAAAAACTAATTCAGCTTTCTTTCTATCAATCATATTGGACGGAAGAGCTGCCAGAGAGGGACAGCTCTTAGCCAGCACCACCCTACTGAGGTTCAAAGATCTGAACTCTTTCAGCAACCTCCATGTGGAGATTTTAAGAGCACATTTAAAACATACTTTGTACTGCCCTGTCCTGGTACTTGCATTAAAAGTCTTAAGAAGTTTAAAACCACCAAGCAGGAGAAAAGGAAGCACATTTGATGGTTTAAAACTCTACTCTATCCTGTTGGCTAATCAAAGCTGGAAATGTAATTTAGTTTTATAGACTTAGGTTCTATTGATTGGTTAAAGTTTTTAAGAAAGAGGAAGATATTTCTGTAAAGGGATTATAAAGTGCGGGAAATTTTTTTTCTTTTTCCTTTTTTTTTTTTTTTAAATATGAATTAATTTGGCTTTTATATTACATAGCAACAGCTTCTAGGAACCTTTTAAAGAATCCTTTCCAATAGTTATTTCCATTATCTGAAGAATGCATCCAGTCTGTCACCTCTAAGGACTCAGTCTGGCAAGGCATTGAAGCACAACTTTTTCAGGGGCAGAAAGGGATCTAATAGCCTTTCAAAACATTTGGGAGTGCTATACTATTAATTTTAACAGAACCCAGATGCCTGGGTGGTTTTGTAAGGTCCTGATCAAGCCAATGGTTTTAGGATCCTAAAGCAGCGCGTAGGTGTCCATGTCCAGAGCTGTCATTGTGGATCATGCAGAGGAGCTGCCCGGGTGCTGTTTCTGTGCCTGTCAGAGCTGTCCCGCAGTGGGCAGGGACCCAGGGAGCCCTGGGGATCGTTCCGGAGGCAGCTCGGGCTTTCCCCGCACCTACGGGCTCCAGCAGAACCGCGGCCAGCCCCGCTTCCTTTGCGAGGCGTCCTCATGGTGGTGTCAGCTCCCGTCCTTCACAGGAAAGTCCACAAGTTAGGGTGTCTCCCCTAGGGGTGAGAAATCGGCATTCAACACTTGCCTCGCTCCAAAGATGTGCAAAGTCACGGCTGTCTTCTCTCTAAAAAAGTGTGTTACCACCAGGCTGTGGGATGGGATCATTCCTACCCCTCCTTCGCTTTTTTGTTTGTTTGTTTTTTCCAGTGGCAGAAAGGGACCAAAGAATCACAGGGTCAGAAGTAGAAGAAACAAGTAAGACTGACTTTGTGAAAAAGGTGATTAAAACAGGAAACTGTGGAGGAACAATAGACTGCTTCCAGCACGGAATATTTTACCATCTCTAATGGCTCTGCAATGCAAAGCACAGCACAGGCCCGGGGAGGAGGACCTGGGAGTCCCTTTGCCCAGGTGATGATGCTCTGAGCCTGTTTGTGGTCCCGGCAATCTGTGAGCCTTTCTGAAATGCTGCACTGCTTTGCCGGAGTGGATGGAGGTTTTTGCAGCAATTAACGTAAAGGCACTAACATCTTTTATGGATTTTAGCCTTGAGTAGCTGAATCATTAGGTACCCACATAATGTAAAAAATCATCCCACAGTGCCCTAAGCTCCCACTGAAGTTACTGTGTTTACATGCAGCACAGCAGGCCCAAAATAATGTAGGTGCCTTTTTATGAAAAGGAAATACATCCCTGACATAAAGGTCAAATGGCATTTATAACAACATTAATAATTTCAGAGGACCATGCTATTGAATTCTAGGAAAGATTAGACCTGTTTGGCAATACTGTTTAGTTGCTTTTACAACAGAAATATGCTGTTTACCTCCTGAGAGGTTCATAAGGAAAAAAAAAAAAAAATCCAATCTATATCAATGAGTAAGATATTTTCCTTACCAGAGATATTGATTTAAATATTGACTTCGCTGCTGGAGGGTTATTTCACTCCATGCTGCAGATACTTATTGTCAAGTGACATGTGTTTTACGTACTAATAAAAATGTGATTTCTGGCACAGTAATCTTGTCTGGATGATACTGATTTTTTGCATTCAGTTCTGTCTGAATCAGTTGTCCTTTCTAAAATTGAGTACTTATTTTCTTCTGCGTGTCAGTGCACTTCACTCCATACGAACTACTTGCAACCAAGATCAAAACAAACAAACATTAAAAAACCCTGTACACAGCCCCTTTGTCCTATTAGTTCATTTTCCTTTCAATCTTTCAGCAATGGGTTTAGGCTCTGCAAGACAGAAGTTCTTTATTTAGCAACAGAAAAGGTGCCACTGCAGAACCTGTTACAGCTTGTCAGAAAACCAGCCCAAGTGTGTTCTGGGACAAGGACTGTCTTTTTATTGTGGGCTTAACAACAGCTCTCACGTTGGCTTGCTGACCCTGATCAGGCCTGGTGATAGTGACAATGACAACAATAGCTTATGCCACCAAGCAGCAACCCCACGCTCAGGAGGGCTGTGACACCTCCCATCATGGGCCAGACGTGCCAGCTCCTCTCGTGCAATGTACCAGCCCAAGAGGGGAAAAAAGCCGCCAAGAGTAAATATCCCAACCCCCTGAAACTGCCGATTTATAGACATGAAGATTTATTTCACTGGAGCGTTGCAGCCATGAAGCAGAAGGTGTTACTGAACAGTTTCACTGATTCTGAAATTCTCACTGCTGCCTAGCTGGTTCTCCCTGCAGAGCCTGGATCCTTGCACGTGTGTGGAATTGCCTACTCCAAAGGATCCCGCCCTGGAGGGCAGCCAGCTGCACTGCTGCCATGCAGCTTGGTAGCACCTAGATCTCCTGGGACTGGGAGCACAAGGTGGTGGAACACTTGTGGTGTCTCCCTCTTACGCTCCACTGGGACCAGGTGAAAATGTGAGGCAGTGGTAGCACTCACACATCGGCTCTTTGGCACAGTCGGCAATCACCCCAGCTCCTTGCAAGTGGGATGACAAGGGAACGGGGCTGTTTTCAGAAGGGAATTGCGTGCACAAAGTTAGTCCTGGTCTGAAATTCCTGAGGTTAGCTGTGCCCATATCTATATGTACACCATCCAGTTTGCAGCACAGGACCACTGCTGCCTGCACGCAGGAAGAAGGGCTTTGCCTGGCTAAAGTCTCCCTGTAAATCTATTTTGGGAGCACTGAATTTCAGGCCAAGCCTTTTGCACAGCTCAGGACACAAAGGGGGCAGAGGCAGACCCTCTTGGAGGCTGTTCACAGCCAAGAAGTGGGGAAGCTGGCACAAAGGCAAATGTCAGACCCCGTTAGGGAGCACTTCCCTACATAGACTCCGCTAATGGGGGGCTGTGGTGCTATAAGCAGAAGTTGTTTATTTTGGAAGAAACAGGGAGACAAACAGGGCTTTGGGCCACTTGCAGATTTTTTTTTATTTTTATTTTTTTTTCTGGCAAGAATTTGCAACAAACATGAGAACTGGAACTATGGCACAAATTCACCCTGCATTTTACTAGAGATTACTTAGCTTAGTTATATTGCTTTCTGTCTACTTACGCACAAGGAATTTTTCTTTTTCTTTGAGCACAGTGTTTTAAATTAAATTTTGGGGAAACTAACGTGACAAGCAAAGCCTTTATTAACCCCAACAGTGTAATTTCTCATTACAAGACTGTGATTCAGAGGAAACAGCGTTGCTAAAACAGCTACTGAGTCCCAGCAAAAATGACAGTTTTCCTCAATCAGTTCCTTTTGTGACCTTGATCTGAACCTTAATCTGTTTTAGCAAAATTCTTTTTATTAGCCATTCATTCTTAATCATACCGCTAATTTTCCTGTTTTTAAACTACCAATTTAAGGCTGCTTTTTCATGGAACTAATCAAGGCTGATGTATGTTATTTTGGCTATGAATTCTAATAATTATTCTTAAGAGTTTTTTAAGTCTGCATTTTCCATAGATAACTGTCAAAATTGTAGATAGGGGCAGAATGGCTTGTTTCTGTGATATGGCACATCCCAGCCTGCTTTCTTATCTTTAGTGAAAATAGCCATTATGAGCATTGGGTAGGGAATCTGAGCCTCACCTTCTTTTCTTTCCTTACATCAGCAGTTGCTTTTCATTGGTATTATTGCAGACAAGCATCATTGGGAGGAAGAAGGGTTTTCAGGATCAGGCTCCATTTGAGATATTTAGAATGAAAGAATAAACATATACTTGCAGCTGTCTCACAGAGACTGTAAACTGTTATAGCTAGTGACTAGTGATTTTTCTTTGCCTACGATATTAAGGAACAGATTGTGTTACTATACTTATCTCTACCTTTACAAACAAATACATCAGGAAAATATGTCGAGCAGAAGAAACCACGCTTGTTATCAAATGCCTAGCTACACTGGCTACAGGTTTTTGTACTTTTTGGCAAAAGCTTCAAAACATATTGTGGCTTGGTTAAGCTGCGAATTCTTTGCAGCATAAAGGGAGCCTTTCTGTGCCCATCGTGTGCGCTCGGCTCTCCGGAGAAGGCAGCAGTTTGCTGCTGTTATTTGTCATTCGTACGGCAGCCGCACAGAGATCGCAACCCCTTGTCCTCGGCTTTGTACCCACCAGAGACGCTTCTTCCCCCACCGAACTGATTAACATCACGGCGGGGCTATGATCTTAAAAGCCTGGCACTTCTGATTAGGTTTTTGTTGAAGTTTGCAGAGTTGACTGAGTACCAGAGGCTTTGTGCGTGTGCAGCCGGGTGGTTGCAGGGGGTAGCACTCGGCCCCCCCAGTCAGAGGTGCCGTTGGAGCAGCACTTGGGGAGAAACTTTACAAGCGTTTTCCAGCCTAAACCTCTCTCTCTGTGCTCAATGGGACTTTGTCAAGTGACGCACTAACATTTCGTTAGGGAATGAAGCAGATTTCTTAATTGCAAGTGAACTAAGCTTGACAGATAGGATTTTCTACTCTAAAGAGGGAGGAAAGCCAGAAACTTGGGTGTTTTGTGTGTTTGCTTGTCTTTTTTTTTAATGGAAGATGCTCAGATGTCTTGGTAATAAGTTCCCATGCCAGATGGAAGGCAATGGCTGGAAGAGTAGAGGAACAAAGACTCTTCTCAATCTTTTTCCCTAATTAAATCCCCTTTTTCTGTAAAAGTGCAATGTTTTCCCCACCAGTTTGAAAGGATTGCCATGTCCGATTGTTTGAAAAGCTATAGGTTAATTGTGTTATATGTATCTGTAGAAAAATTAATGCTATATGCAAAAATGGATGAAAGTGCTCAAATAGCCCGTTAATTAACTCAGCCCTATTGTTAGCAGGGTTGGCATTAGAGGAAAGAATAATGCCTTTTCAATCCGAAACCTTCCCTCCCTCCCCATCCATTTTATCTCTTCTTGTCACTTCCTATTAGCTGATCATGACATCTTATCTTTTTCCTGAAGGGTGGGCCAGAAGATTACTTTGGAGCTCATGTAAGTGACACTCCAAGGATTGGCCAGCAGCAGGTTCAGCGGCCCCAGCCCCCGGAGCCGTGGGATGTCATCTCTGACATGCCTGGAAACCCCAGCTCATCCCTCAACTGTCCAGTTACAGCAGCATCTCCGTCATGTTGCACTTCCAGTCTGTCACTGGCATGGGTTCATGCTCCTCTCCCGGGAAGCCTGCTCGCTTTTGCTGAGGACTGTGTTTTTATTTTTAACACAGAGTCCTTTACATCAGCGCCACTGAGGGTTTCTTTTGCAGGATGGGATTCTGCCGTAGGAGGGAACGGCTGGGGATCCTACACCAAATGTGCCTGCATGTGCTAAGAGGGGAGCTGTGCATTAAAGCACGCTCTTTTTTCCATCCTTCTGTGGGAAGGAGTTTTTGGGTGATCTCTGCCTGCCTGGAAGGGAGGGGTTGTCCCAGCAGCTTCGCCCCACACCAGTCACCTGGTCCCCAGAGCCCAGGATGCTCCTGGTGGGGGAACACAGCCAGAGTGCTCCCACCAGCTGTAGCCAGACATTATGGCTCGTGCTGGAGGGACTCGCTGCCGGCACCGTAATTGCAGGCTAGCTGGATTTTTGCTGTGGTATTACAAATTCCCCCAGGGAAGCCCACAGCTATGACCATTTTCATGGTAACATTGTCAGGCATGAGTCATTTTCTTCCCTCTCTGTCTCTGTTTGTCCTCTCTCTCACACACACACACACTCAAAAATGCAAGGACAAATCAACAAACCGGTAAATAAAATGTAAATGTTGCTTTAGTGCATTCTCAGCCCTCTTCTTCTGGCTGAGTGCAGAGTTTAATCAGTTTGAGGTACTTTCTAATTTATTTTTTTTTTATTTGCTATGAGAATGTGGCATAAAATATATGGGCCATGTGGATGTTGATATTGGAATGATGACTTTTTTATCTTATGCTTTACCTTATATTCTTTTGCTGTGTTACTTCTAAGAGTGTTTTGATTAAAAAATTAATCAGTAAAACTAATCCTTAGACATCAAATCGTTGTCAGTATGAAACCCAGGAAACTGCAAAGTAACAGAGTCACTGTTTAAGAATTTTTTTTCACCTGACACTTCTTCATTAATACTCTAGGTCTGCTAAGCTTATTGTCATCCTTTCCCTAAACATCTGAATACATGCTCTGTGTATCATCCCATTGTATTGCACTGGCTACATTATCACAACTCACATGAGAAAGTATTTGCAGGATTGGTGTCCTTGGCTGAGAACCAAGTTTCTGGTATATTCTGAAATGTTCACTTCTGTGTCTTTAAAAAAAAAAAAAAAAAAAAAAAAAGTGTTCACTAAAAGAAAGGGAAAAAACCTCCCAGACTGTGAAGCTGGAGGTGCCTAAATGAAGGTTGCTTTTGCAAGACACATGGCAGACTTATTCAGACATCCTGTTCATCCTGAGCAACACTGCATGGGAAACTGCTGCTGAACTATCTTAATAGTCTTAAGCAGAAATGAATTTGATTTCTCCCCTCTCCTCTTTTTTTTTGTCACTCTCTCTTCTTCAGCAAAATGTTGAAGAGAACAGGGCTTGTGCAGCCAGTGCTGTGTATATCTAACAGGTAGGGGGAAAGGACTGTACCCTAAAATATCAGGAGGCTCCACTCAGGTGATCCTGGTGAGTGTCAGAATGAAGGATGAAGGTAGAGTAAAAAGCAGGTGAATTTGTAAATCACAGTGTGTGTCTGGGTAAAAATTTTGGGTGCAGTGACCAGATCTGCGTGACTAAAAGTGTGCTGAAGACACCCTCAAGGACATGCGACCATAAGTTTGCCAGAGAGGTCTCAGGTTTTGTATTTTGTAAGATTTACGTTTGTGGAGTGAGCAGAAGTTGAATAATTTATGGCAGTGACCACTTAGATGCCATATGTCATGGGTTTTTTAAACCAGTATGGGTTTTTTAATACACAAAAGGGAACAGACACTGGAGCTGAACTTTCTTCATTTTATTCAAGAAGAGAATACTTAAAAGTGTTTGGAGAAAAGGAAGCCTTATTTAAACACTTTGAATCTGCACTAAACTTGACTAGTAAGCATCACTCTCTTTTCTCAATGAAAAACAAAAACAGTGTTTGCACAGTGTCACACACAAGAAGAAACAAGACTTTTACACAGGTCTCAGTAAAAGACCATACTTTAATGCGATTCTAAAGTTTATTGAAAGCATATTTCTGTCCATTGTTTAAAAATGCATATTTTAATGAACAACCACTCAATTCCCAGCTAATAATATAGAAATTGTAGCCTTGGTGTCACAGGCAAATTTTTGTAGGTGGTTAGCACTGATATTTCTGGGACATTACATTGGAAATATTATACTGTGTGTTTTATTTTGCTGTCAGAAATCCTTGCATTAAATCCTTGCAAGCTTGGAGTTCACATGTCCTTTTAAGTCTTAAAATATGTTAATTTTACATGCCAAAGTCTTAAGAAGTGTTTGACTGCCCGTGGCTTTTGTGTGCATCTCCAGATGGCAGATGCCATTTTGTGTTTCACATTAATTGAGTAAATTTCCTTGCTCTTTGTACATATTGCAGAGGAAGCCATTCTCTGCTTTCAATAGGACAGAACAGCTCTTTGGCATCAAACCCTTCTGGTCTGGTGGTACTAAAACTGTTTTAAGGTGGAATTCTGAGAAAAGCTGTTGGTGATACAGATTTCCTCTATTGTAGATGAAAGTCAGATATTTAACAGTTGTCTTAGAAATATCTTGGGGGTTATTCCTGCTGAACTGTAAAGCAAACCAGATAGGATAACCTTGAGGGCTGAAGACATAATAAGATATATGTTTTTTCAATATTCATGTAGCTAAAGGAAAAAAAAAAATCTTTCATCTTGAAAGACACTGTTTTTTGGGGTTTTTTTTCTGCCAGTTTTGGTTTTTCCCCCTCTCACTTTTTAAATATTAAAAAAAAAAAAATAAAAAAAATTCCCAAGGCCTTTAAAACACCACACTTTGTCTAAACATCAGTGTTGTTGTAGGAATTTGCAGGACTGATTTTTGGGGCACTGGGAATGAAAGGGGTGTAAGAAACACCTGAGGGATCCTTCCCAGTGCTGGGAAACAGCGATGGCCACCCCGCTGGACATCCTCATGTACACACCAGACATCCTCCTCCAGCATAAAGCCTATGGGATCCATGTGGCACCGAGCCATCATGCCTGAGCCACCCACCACCTACCCCTCATAAAGGGCATTTTCAGTTTGAAAGCTGTGGTGCTCAGCAGAAAAAGGTGTAGCAGTTCCATAGCTAAGCATGCCCTAAATCCAGATGAATTTCTCTGTGGAGCCTATAGTATTTATAAAAGTTAGGTGTTTGTTACGAGAATTTATGAAAATTTATGCACAGCAGCACCTTAGAAGTGGCTTGATATGTTTTTATACCAAGATAAAATGAGTTCAGCAATGAGATTTTAAATCAACTTTTGAAATTTTTCCTGTATGCTCACTCTTCCAAACTCCCTGTAGAAGGGAGGCAAAACAAATATCCTGTCTGTTTGAAAAAGAAAATAAAAGACAGAAGTTAACTCTCATCAAAGAAACCAAGATTATATGTCATGTTAGTAATCAGATTTTTATCATGGTAAGTGGTGTCCAGATATAGTTGAAGTGGGCAGTGTACATAATAACATAATTATGGGTGTTATAGTGACGTAACAGCAGCAGGAGCTCGGCTCCTGACTCCTTTGTTTTCCATTCACACCCACTATGATCCACTGCTATATTTAGTTGTTTTTCACAGTGCTACCTAATACTGTCATCACAAGATTTTTTTTTTTTTCTTTAAGTAATAAAATAAAGATAAGACGGTATTGATTTTCCATGGAAGCTGAAAGACTGGAATCTTTTCTTGCAGATGACAATTCAAACTGAGGGGGAGGGTGGGGTTTTTTTGTTTTGTGTTTTTTGATAGATTATTGTCATCTTTTGTGTGTGAAATGCAATTGCAGTCGAGGCAGAGCGGCAGCTGGTGGGAACCGTCCCAGTGCCACTGCCTTCTGCGAGCTGGGACTATCTGCAGCTGAGGAGCTGCTCCAGACAATTTAAGGCAAGCTCATGGAGCATGAAAGAACTGAGATTATTACATAACTAAGTGGTGTTTGGGGATTTAAATAAAGGAAGTTTTGACTGCTGAATTGCTGTACTTTAACAGTTCTCAGTCTATCATTTTTGGCACAGCTTGTTTGCGTGGCACTGCAGTTCCAAAGACACCCAAAAAAAGCAGCCCTGTGTTTCTCAGGTAGTGGCAGAAAGGTGTAGGGCAGCCTAGCTCAGCCCCTGGGTGGTGTCTGCAGCAGAGGACGTGTCATTCTGCTTAAACCTCATTGCAACTGTGCTTCCCATGCCTGGAAAGTTAGGCATTACAATTCTCCCAAAAGAAAAGATCTCATTTTCAAAGAATAGCTTTTGTGGTCAAATACACCTGCTGTGGTGAACTAATTATTGGTATATGGGGCTGTATGACACCTGTCGGCATTTTGCTTTGGCCCACAACAAGAAAAAAAGAGGTTTAATGCCTCATGGAGCACTGGTTTTCCATCTATGTCCTTGTTATCACAGAACTGGCTCCTGAATTAAAGGAAAAGCTTTGTCAAACACCACCAAATCAAGTACACCGCAAGTGGAGCTTGCAATGTGAACATCAGAAATGTCTTCTGTGTTTAGCAGTATGGGAAAGTATGATGCTGTTATAGAGAATAAAACCCTGAGGAGTCCCAGACTAGATGAAGCCACAAGTCCAAGAGCCCTGGAAGGATGCTGTTTGCCAGCTTTACAATAGGTTTATTCAGCAGGAGTCAGCAGGGTTGCCTATCTGTGTTCCTATAGTCAAAGCTCATTCATTCCGTGCAACATAGGTCAGCTCTGGTGCAACTATTGATATCTGTAGAGCACTTGCCCTACTGCTGTGATTTAAAAAAAAATCAGCACTGTAGTTACAAAGCATTACTGGACTCCTCTGTGTTATATTTATTGCAACATCACAGCTCCCTCTTTCTTTAGTTGCGTACACGTACTACGTCTTACCCAAAGCGGTAATAACATGTGAACAAAGATGGAGGGGGCCTGCATAAGAAGAGCTTTCAAAAATTAGACCCTCTTCTCAAGATCTTTGAAAAAGTATTTTGACAGCAGACAAACAAAACTCTACTCCTCGGTCTCATTCTTTGCATACATTCAGTGACACTGCACAGAGGGTCCAGGTAGTTCAACATTTATTGTGATTTTAAATTACTCCAGAATAACTAAAACACTGCCCTTGCCTTCTCCTGGTCCTCTTTTGATCAGCTCAGTTCTATGCAGGAAAGTGGTCTCTGTGTACCACTGTCCCTGTGTACTTGGGTGTGCTTTGGAGCTGCCTGCAATGGCCCAGCGTAGTTTTTGTGGGAGAGATGCACGGTGCCATGAAGAGCTGCCAAGACTGAGGCTGCCAAGATGCAAGATAAGAGGATCACCTGTAGCCAGTCTCTCAGAAGGCAACTAATATATTGAATAACAGTAGCACAGACAACTGATCTTTGTCTACTGCCAAGACAAGCAGTTCTGCTAATGAGATCAATGCAGTCTTCCATATGTAATAAGGCTTATTCTCAGCTTGATGAAGGTGAAGACAGAAATTCCTAAAAAGCTGGATTTTAATAGCCATATTCAGGCAGAACTCACTTTTGCCTCATTGAGCAGTGCAAAAGACTTAGAGCATAAGACAGGAGATTAGGATCTTGGGCAGAGGAATTCTCTTTGCAAGGCATATAGCAGACCACTGCCTCACTTTCCCTGACTTTGTAGTGTTGCTTTCTTTCCCCAAAAAGAGTTGTCTGACTGAATTGAGAAGCGTGAATGAGGTTCTCATATGCAACAATGCCTAAAGCCAGAGCAATGCCTATAAATATGGAAATGAGAGTTTTACTTTATTCTGGGAAGGGCTAGAACTTTCCTCAGGAGACTTTCTCTGACTTCAGGACTGGTTTCAGTAAGTAGCCTTGGCAATGCAAAATGGAAGAGCATGAATAAATTAATTGGAAGATGTGCATGCAGCTCCTGCCACTCCCCAAATACCTTTCCCAGCTCTGAATGCAACACAGATTTTAATCATGGAGCAACAGATGATTGATGGATGATTAATAGCTAATTTATGAGATTCATTTAACTTCATTTTACTTATACACTGTATGTAGAATTAGTTAAGGCTTGTACAGGAAAGGAAGTGATGAACCATTGTTCCCATTAAATTATAATGACAGCCCTCCTCATCACTGTATATTTATTATGTAAGAAAAGGAAATGTCTAGTAAAAATCTGTATAGGTTAATAACACCTTCATAATATAGTCTCTCTTTTCTATTGACTTGAATAGCCCTCCTACTGACTTTTACTGGATTATTAGAGTTAATTACATCAATTGCAATATAATTGATTCTTAAATACTATGTAGGAACCTCGTACAATTATGGAAAAACAAAAGTCATCTAGACATCTCCGATCAGAAAAGATTTGGAATTCCTGCACATTTAATTCCTGTTAATCACCAGTCAGTTTGGACATTAAGATTGCAGGGTTTCTTGTTTTCTTTCTGTTAGGTTTTGACAGAATTGATAGTTTTACAACATTTAACTCAGTGTGCATGGAAATATAAGATTAAAGAGACAAATGTAATTTGCTAAAATCGTTACTTCATCTCCTAAAAGTGAAATGAATTACCTGCCTGTCTATATCAAAATACATCTTACTCACACACATGCATGCTCAAGAGGAAAAAAACTCCCTGAAATAGGTATTTAACATTCAAAGTTGAAGTCCTTTATCCACAGGTGCAAGCGTTCCTACAGATCATGCTTGCTAAAGTCACCAAGGGCCTGCAATGTAATGACATGAAGTGGAGCTGAGCACTGATCTCCAGAGAGCAAGAGATCTATACATTATTTCACTGAGTAACTTTGACATGAAAATGGTTTCTAAAGGATGGCTCTGTATGCCAGATAAAGATTACGGACCATTCAAAAGAAGGTGCTTTAAGATAAACCCTCTGAGGGATGCTGCAACATTATTAAGCAGCAGTTCAACTTTAAAGCCAGTCAAACATAACATTTTTTGTGACTCTGTTCTTGGTCAGAATCCCCTGTGGTACCAGCGTAGGAGATGTTAGTCATTTTACATTTTTTTAGCTGACTTTGTTACGGTTCTCCAGTGGCCTTCCAGGAGCCGTGCGGCGTTTTGCTAGAGTGAGTTTGCTTTGTGTTTGTGCCGCTCAAGTCCTCAGAAGGTAAATTCAACACTCTTTGTGCTGCTCCATTAAATATCCTCAAGTCAATTCGGTTGATGTGGGGATATCACTTCAGAGTTTCAGCTGAGCAATGTGTGCAAGTTCTTGTTATGCAAAATAGTAACTTTGGTTACGGTTATTATTTTTAGTATTATTAATATTTTTCCTTTACAGCTTAATGCACACACTTAACCACACTGCAGCAGCCAGCTATCAAAGGCTTCCCTGAGGAAAAATTAAGCACTTGGAGCAATAAATTATGAAAAGACTACATCTAAGGGCACCATCCACCTTGTTCTCACACCCGCTTTAAGTGTTAAATAAATCATAACATCCTGTTCATCGTGCCGTCAGTAGGGGTTAAATAAGTCACTGTAAATGAGCTCCAAATCATAGGACGTAGCTGGCTTCCAAGTTTTTTGTTTGCAAGGAGAAACAGCCCCAGGCTTTTGATAGTTCAGGTCTTTAAGGAAAGTCTTTTTTTCCATTCCAACTACTTCCTGTTAACGTGGAAATGAGAGGAAATGAACATTAAGCAGAAGGATGGGCCCATCCTTTTCCAGTCGTGTGCCTAATTTGTCAGGTGCAATATTGGCACCTGGAGGCTTGTTTTGGCTCCTATTACATCCTTGCTGGGGAAATATCAGGATACTTGTAACTAACAGCATAGGACTTCAAAGCATTTTTGTTATAGGGAGAAAGAAGAAAGGCTGCCGCTGTTAGAAAATGCAGAGCTGAGCAGCCCAGTTTGTTTGCAGAGTGTGTTGTAAACAGCAGCCAGTCAAAAAAAAAAAAAAAAAAAGTATGTGACATTTCAGACTAAAACTAGTTGTGCCCATTAAGCCTGCTAGATAAATACACCCCAAGGAGTACATCTACCCTATAAATTGCCTTTTGGAAATACATGTCTTAAGTGTGCTCTTCATACTTCTAAATCTTCACATAAAACATCCTTTTTGCTGAGAACTTGTCAGCACATATGTCCATTTCAGTGGGAAGCATAAGAGTTTTGTGGCAAAAGTATTTATGACCTCTGAGTTGTGGTGATGGGAAAGCTGTTTTAAGTGACTCTGGATCAAAACCTGCAGGTTCCAGAGTCTGCCTGGTGTCTTCACTTCATGCCAAACACCATGGCCATACTGTCTCTTGTGGGACCTTTCTCATATTAAGAAACTGTCCAAGACGAGTTAGAGACCCCATGCTTGGCCAGTATATTAGTGATGCATCTCTCTGGATGACTCTGTAGGAGAAAATGGATTTAAGACTCCCATAATGAAAAGATTGAGACTGATGTTGAACTTATTCTCCAGCAATGTTTCAAACTCTGAATTGACTATGGTTGGTTTGGATTTTTAGAACTGATTCATGTTTTGGGCCAAAGTAACTATTCATGTACCACTTGTTTTTCCATCATGAATTACAATTAATTAGCATTTAGTGGTGGGAGGAGAAAAGACAGTGTAGCTAATTAATATTTCATTCAGGTAAAACATAGTGAATCAAGCCGTGAGTGATATATACAGATCTGCAGCTGCTCTGAGAGCAAATTCATTCAGATCAGTGAAATGAGATAATAGACTTGGGAAATCCAGCTGCTGTGCAGATGTTGGGTGGAATTTTCCAGGAAGAAGCAGCTATGCCATTTTTTGTGCCTGATTCTGCATCTCTTGCTCAGGAGGAGGTCTCTGTTGCTGGATGATGAAGCTGCAGAGAAAGCAAACCCTGTGCTGAGGAAACTTTGGGGGGTTTGGGATTCACTGACCCCTTTCTCCCAGGTTAGTTCCATCTGTACCTGGGTCAGATGGAAGTCTTGAGATCAAGCATGCAGAGTCATCTCTTCCTGGTGAGCAGGCACTATACAGTGCTTCATTCCAGCCATCCTGGACTCTCAGGTGGTCTCACTCTGACTTTTGAAAATGGCTGCTTGTTTTAGAGTGACTGTTTCTTTCTCCACCTGAACATTGTCAAGTAATCAACCATTTGCATCAAGGGTACTGTCTTTTGAAGCCATCAAAAATTTCTTTTTTATGTTTCTCCTACTTACACAGGGCATTAGACTGGTAGAGGAGACATGAAAGGAGTTTGATGGTAGTTCAATCTTGGTACTCAGGGCACTTCACCAATTTTTTTATCAGAACCAATGATTCTTGGCCTTCATCTTCCTGAGAGTGTCCAAATAACACCAATATAAGTCTTCTTTGTTACAGAACCAGTAATACAGAATCAGAATCAGAAATAGTTTGTGTTGGAAGGACTCTTGAAAGGTCATGTAATCCAACTCCTCTGCAATAAACAGGGACATGTTCAGCTAGACCAGGTTGCCCACAGTCCCACCCAACTGGCCTTCCAGGGATAGGGCATCCATCACATCTCTGTGCAACCTTTGTCAGTATTTTTCCACCCTCGTTGCAGATAAGTTCTTCCTTTATCTGTAGTCTGAATCTAACTTCCTTCAGTTTAAAACTGTTACCTACCTCTTCTTCTATCACTACTGGCCCTACTAAAAACTGCCTACTTCTTTCTTGTCTCCCAGTAAATGCTGAAAGACTGCAACAAGTCGCCCTGGAGTGCTCTCTTTTCCAGGCTGAACAATCCCAATTCTTTCAGCCTGTCCCCATGAGGGAGGGGTTTCATCCCTCTGATCATTTTGTCTAGGGAAAGAAATCTTCTGTGGATACACATACAACAGCTGTGGCACGTTGTTTGATGACTTGCAGGGGCTGTGCAGAAAAGATAATTTGGTCTAAACTGTTTAGCAGACATTTAAACTCAGCCTAAGGGTTTTGCACAGAAGTGGAGGATCGCTGATGGGATGTGTCCTGCTGACTCAGGGATGTGGGTGTGGGAGTTTGAGCTATAGTACAGGAGAGGTACAAAAGTGGTTGGCTGTAAGGAAAGAGAGGAACTTAATAATTCTTTACTCCCACACCCAGAGACATTTGTGCTAACTAGCCTGATTTATGCTAAACTGCAAAATTACAAGATGCCAAAAAATACCTGAAATAAGTGCAAGGATCATCCTATATATGCTTATTTGTATATTTGCAACTAACTGAAGGAGATTGTAGAAAGGTGGGAGTCAGTCTCTTCCCAAGTAACAAGGGCCAGGACAGGAGGAAACAGCCTCAAGTTGAGACAGGAGAGGTTCAGACTGGATATTAGGAAAAAATTCTTCATGGAAAGAGTTGTCAAACGTTGGAACAGGCTGCCCAGGGAAGTGGTTGGGTCAGAAACCCTGGAGATATTTAAAAGACATAGTTGTATACTGCAACACACATCTAGTAATGTCACTTAGGGACATGGTTTAGTGGTGGCCCTGCTGGGTTCACAGTCAGTCTTGGTGATCTTAAAGGTCTCTTCCAACCCAAATGATTCTGTGATTTTCATCTAGTAACTTTCCTTGTTCTCTATTATTCCAGAGACACCAGGAAGGGTTAGTGCTGCAGGAGACCACAGTGTTGTCTCTGTCCACAGATCACCATTTTACTGTCACTTTACTGCACCTGTTTGAGGTACGTACATTGCCAGCACACAGTGGCACTGCATGATCTACGTAACTCACTTTTTTGCTCCGTAATTTTTGGACTTATATCACCATCAACAAACACAGATGCCATGAATTTTGAGGAATATGTAACTTGTCCTCCTGGATGGGTGAAAGGGCTTTGCAGAGAGAATACAGCCTTGCTCTGGTGACTCTGGGTGCCACTTAGAGCTCATCGGGGATATTCTTTCCCATTGTGTCAATTACTGCATTTCTCTGCAGCTCCAAGAAATACAAATAAATTAAGCAATCAATACACAGGCTTTGAGTGCAATCCTTGACAGCTACAGCAGTTGTCAACTCCTTAGATTCCTCATGTCCATGAGTTCAGCTGGGATTGTTTTGCTCCTCACTTGCCATTTGCATGGCTCAGGAGCAGTAGCATTCAGCACTTCCTTTTCCTTTGTTTTAGAGAATTACAGGACAGGTTGTGTGCTGGTGCAAATATAGCTGGTTGCTCTCCACACTGGTATCTTTTTGTACCGTATGTATAGCTTTGATAAGCAGCATATGTGTCTGCTTCCCGACTATACAGTGTTTCCACTCTGATCTCAGGAGTGTAGCTAAATCAATATATCCTTTGTGATGTGCAGATGGAAATAATCTCTGGAAAGATGCATTTCTGAGCTTTGCCCAGTATGTATTTATTTGAGAGGTACAGCTGGTTTGTGGAAAGGTACAATGTATATGAGACCATATGTGAGCACAGTGCTAACCCAGCTCAAGCAGCTTTACACTGGTACTGCAGCTCCTCATGACCATCAGCAGGGCCTCTGGAGGCTCCTTTGATGTGAAGGAAATTGCCAGGCAGGGTGTTGCTTGATCCCCAAGGGGCAGAAGGAGGTAAGCCAGTCTTTACAGCTCCTCAAGCTCCTCTGCTGGCTGCCAAACCCTCCATCATCCCTCAGGACTTTGCTAGCTGCCCCAGGATAAGGCTAACACAAGGTGCTCTTCAGTCCTGCTCCCTGAACTGGACCAGGTGCAGACAGGCCATTTCCATCTTAGAGTGGTGTAAAGTTTGTTGGTGCATTTCTGTCTGCTGCTACTAGTTACTGGACCCAAATCCAGATTTCAGATCTGTAACCAGATACAAGTCAAAATGTCCCCATATTCCACGCCTGCCTGGGGAGACACTTAGATTCAGGTTCGGTGTCCAGAGGTGTCTGACAGACCCTAAGCTTCCCAGCCTGTGATTTAAGAGAATTAAATTTCTGGTAGTTATGCCCAATTCAAGCCCTCTGGATGCTAAATGGGTAACACAGGTCTCGTAAACTCACAGTGACACTGTGAAAATACCTTTGTTTCCTTAAAGGCTTGCACTGTCAAAAATGACATGATGATTTGAATTAGAATACATGAGGGCCTGGCAAACCATTCACAACTGTAAAAACACAGGTTCTATATCAATACCTGCACCATTTATGACATGCTCCTAATAAAATATTGTACAGGGCAGATTCAAGTAACCAAAGAGGAGAGACAAGTGGTTTTTTGGTGAGATTCACCTCAGCTATTAGTATGAGCTGTTTTCTTTCCATGGATTATGCAGCAAACCCAGGGCAAGGGGTGCTGTACTTGGGGTACTCTATAGCGGAGCACTTGGGTGGCTCCATGGCCCATCACACTCCCAGCCTGCAAACTGCACGGTGGATATGGGTACTGGGGCAGGTTGCTAAGAAAACTCATGTCTCTTTGCACAGCTTTATTCACAGATGCTTTAAAATACTGTTCCCTTGTAAAAGTCAATCTGTGAACACCTGAGTTTTGGTTCCTCCCAAAGAAGTTTCACAAGAAACTCTCTCCCAGAGTGGATATTTTCCGTCTAATTTTACAACCCAAAAGCCTCACTCCTGTGCATAACCGGATGTCCAAGCGGAGTGCTGTCCATGAATAAAAACTTGAGATTTCAGCTCACGAGTTGAGCTTCCAGTTACATACTGAAAGCAGCCCTGGAAAACTCACTTTTACCTACTGAATTTGGAAAAATACTCCTGAAATAGTCTGTTCTCTGTCTCATGCCACTCTCATCACCATCTTCAAATTACTAAGGGCTAATTTTAAATCAAGTTACAAATACTTCCTAAGTACAAGAGCCCATTGCCGTGTGCTGGAATCATCTGGGAGCTGCTCCTCCTCTTCCTCAGTAGTGAGGTGATGTGAGGTGATGTGAGGTGAAGTGAGGTGAAGTGAGGCAGGGAGGCCCAGCACCATCAGTTCCCTCCCTAGAAAGGTTAGTGCAAGCTGCCAGGAACCTTGGGACCACCAGGAGCCTTGGGAGCACCACTTTGTGCCACAGTGGGGGCCTTTGGGATCATATTATCTCCCCTACAAAATACGTGGATTGTTGTGTGTCTACAACCACTTTCATTGCAGGATCCTTCAAACATGCCCTTCCAACCTTACAGGGAGTGTCTTTTGCCATGTGAGGAGCCCCTTGGCCCCCTGAGAGGAGGAGCACATGTGGCAGCAGGGGTCCTGCCCCTCCTGCAACACTGTGTGTCCCTGGGCAGGATGGTCCCCTCCGCACAGCCAAGCACTGTGATGTGACACGGTGACGTGGGCTTTGCAGAGGTCAGGCATCAGCCAGCAGCAGGGCTCTGGCATCCCCTCACAGCTCTGCTGTTTGTAATATTTATTATCTGTGCTGTGATCATGCTCAAAAATGGATGCTTCCTTCAGAATAAAAGGAAAGTCGCTGCTCATATCTCAAGGATAAAAGCCTGTCTGGCTGGAATTCAGTGCAGGGTGCTGAAAACAGGCAGAGCAGCTGAGCCAAGCACTGTGGTCCCTGTCCCTGGAGAGCAGTGCTTTGGTTCCCCAGAGGAGAGGCTGCTGCTTTGGCACTGAGACAGACCTCCCCTTCCTTCAGCCATTGCAAGCAGCAGCGGAAAACCCAACCCACTCTCCAGCATGGACTGCCTAGGCAAGCCAAGCCCTGCAGAGCCTGGTCCTGGCTGACCGTGATGATAACCAGCCATATGTCTTCTGTTCACACCCTTACTATTGATTTGTCAGCTCTGCCCCCTCTACCAGCCCGGCACCCCAAGTGCTCTTCCTTCACTTGCATTTATTTGACCTTGTGGTCCTATTCTCGGTATATTAACTGTGATACAGCAGCAGGAGGCTTCAGGAGGTTTTCCATGAGGTCTTCAGGAGGTTTTAGGATGAAGGTAGTGGAGTGATGCTGTTACAGGACAGCCTATGAAGAAAGGTGCTTGACAGGGATCACAACTCTTACCCAGGAGGAGAGGAAACACATCAAATCCTATCGGAATTCATGGTGTAAAGGGACAATGTGAAATAGCAGTATTTTTGCTCTGTTGCCAAAATGTGAATTTTGCAAAATATGTGTCTTTCTGTCTGGGAGGTAGTAAATGTCCATCAAGACATTCAGTGAGCTCACCCCCCAGGACCATATCCTCATTGGAGCTGTGGGTTTGTGCATGCACGCTCCCCCAGCACAAATCCAAAAATCCTTCCCTCTAACTAGTTTGCAGAGCCTCACAAAAAACCTATGGGAATATCTGGTTTTGCATGCAAATATTTACCAAGAAAAAATGGATACTTTTCCACAGCTTCCAGTACGAGGCTTCTTCTGCAGAGAAACTGCCAGCTGTACATGCGTGCTGGTTTGGCACTGGGACAGCACATTCCCTAGAGAGTGGAATGAAACCACAAACTCCTTTTGCTCGTGGAGTAAAACCCCTTTCCACGAGGCAGGTGAGAGCATGCTGAACTCGCTCCTGCATTCTAGCTTGGCTTTTTTCTAAATGTCATTTGAAAGTCTCGCCCCCTCCTCCCTCCTCCCTCTGTCCCCAGTTTTATCCCTCTTGCAGGAGGCAGCCATCAGCAACAAAACCACAATGCGGGGCTTGGCTGGCTGCATGCATCCAGCAGCTGCTCTGTTCCAAGTTCTGGGCAAGCCACAGCTATCCAGATTCCCGCTTGTCCTATGTCTTCTGCCTCAGTTGCAGTACAGCATCTTGAGCTAGAAGTACCACTAATTGACCAGCTTGGACAGGTTGCCAGCACTGCAGTAGAGTCAGCCTGCTGTCCCCAGTTGTCTGTGCCTTTCCCCCCTTCACTACACTTCCAGCCCTTCCTGATCCAAAGCTTGTGACATCTTCCAAGTCCTCCTTGCATTCAAGACTCTAATTCGGCATGTGGTATGCTGTGCTTTTCCAGCAGGCTGCTTTTTGTCATTATCTCTCCACCCAAGTGAATGTTCAGGATGGGCATGTTCTTTCTTCAATTATTGCAGAGAACTAAAATGTAAGCAATAAATGCTAAAGCCAGATTTTTCTAATGCAAAACATCAAGCAAAATCTTTGTGTTCTCATATAATTATTCCGAAAGAGTTACAAGCCTGGAATTAAAAATACAATACTGTGTCTTAAAATATGAAGCAGTGTTTTCTTTCAGGATAAGGATAAGAATGTAATTTAAGTTTGCTTTATCCCATTTCTTCACTGTGTTGTGCTGACATGATTGTTCAAAGAAATTGTGCTTTTGGAAGGAAAAGGTTAAAGTTTGCTACTGATATTCATCAGGAGATGGATATTTAATCTTTAATCTCTTGTTCTAGGCCCCTACTTCGGATCAACTCATTATCCCGAATAAACGATGTGTCATTCCCATTATTTATGTTTCACTGCAGCCAAAGTATCTGGACCTCGTTTTGGTAAGCACCATTCATTTTGACCCATTCAGTATTAATCTCCCTTCTAACATCTTTCCTGTCCTATGTGCTGTCCCCTATTTGCTTTTATGTTTTCCGCAGAGTGTTTATAAAAGGATAATCTTTTACAAAGCAGACAGAATTTTTGTGTATAAACTGCTCTGTTTGAATGCCTCATTGATATACCATCTAAACTGAAGTGTTCAGCAAGATTAGTGCATCCACTGAGCCACTGAACTGGGTAAAAATATGGGAACTGCTCCTTTCTTTATAGCGAGAGAGGGTAGCTAATGATGCCATCTTCTTTTAAATAGGATACTTTTAACAGATGGACTCTGAGAATATGAATACATTGCACAAATAAAAAATAATAAACAAAGGAGGTGGCTTATAGTGACAAACAATAGGAGAAAAAGACACAAAATGTATATGTGTAAGGACCATGAGCCAGCTTCCATCTTAGTGAAACTGGTGTAAATGCAGAATAATTCCATCAAGATGATGTGAATTAGTGGGGTTTTTTACATCATTGTCGCTCACATTAGGAGCTGGTCTCTTTGTACCATAAATGCCGACGACTTCAGCTAGGATAGGGACTCGCAATGCCTTGAAATGCAAATGATATGTTTTTCTCTTTCTCATGCTGATACAAATTTCCAGTGAGAATATTTTGAGCACGATCTCCTCCTTTTTGCATGAAATAAACAAATGAAGACTGCCTGGCACACACAATGTACACTTATTTCGGCTGTCTGCTTTGCAGCGTGTGTCTGGTGACATCGGGTGCCACCGACACACCCTCGGAGATGCCGACACTTTATGTTAGAAGAACACAGTATGCAAGTGAATCTGTGCCCATATTCCCACATTTAGACGGGAAAAATCCCAAACAGACATGTGGTAGTATCATTTGAATGGCATAGATTCTTAAATACATTTGTCACGTTGTACGCTTGCCAGCTCTTCTTTGAAGATACGAACCACCAAAACACTCCACATTTTATCCATCATGACTCCATCAACATGTAGCACTGTTTAGCATGTTATTTTAGTTAAACTGCACTATTGTTGTCCATCTATTATGACATAAACTAGGATTGGTGCCCTTGCATTAAAATTAAATGAAAACTGTAAGAAAGTGTTAGGGAAAAGAAAACATTGAGAAAGTCATGCCATTCATTTAGCAGTGAAAGAGTGTGAGGAGAAATATTAGAGAAGCAGGAAGCACAAAAGGTGCCAGGCACCCCCAGTTCCAGCTTCAAAAGGGATCCCTCATGTTTACAAGGGGCTGTGTGTGGGACACAGTTCAGTACCACCTTTGGGGACCATGTGTAGAGACCCCTCAGAACAGCTCCCCCATCATGTTTAGTTCTCTTCCCCCACTGATACGACCCAGCCCTGACTTCTAGTAAGAAAACACTGTTCATGGCTATTTCTGGAGTCTGTCAACACCACTGTGGGGTTACTGAGAGCAGTTTGTGGGTTGGCAAGAGAGGTAACCCAGCTTACACCCAGCTTACTGAGTTGTCACTGCTCTTTGGAGATAGTCCATGTAATTTAGTACACAGAAGCAGTCTCAAGAAAATAATTGCCTGTTCAGTCCTAAGAAGACTGGTAATAAGAAAATGAGTCTGTCACCTTCTGGTTGCCATTAGCTGAGGTTAAAATCTTCCTGTCATAGCTGCTATTCAGTGCCCTTTGCTGGTGGGTGGTCTTGACACAGGAAAGAAAAAAACATATTTGGCACAAATTGGCCTACTTACTGGTGGGATTAACGTTGGACTGGTCTGGAAAGAGCTACTCACTCAGTGCTAGGACTGATGCTCTCCAGACCTCTGTGCTCAATGGTTACATCTCTTGCAGAAACCAGTCCAGTCTCTGCTGTGCTGCAGGGGACCAGGTACCCAACAGTGTGAAACAGAAGAGATTTAATGACACATGCTTGTCTATTTCTGATGGTTTTCACCAGTGGAGTAATTAAATAGAGAATTTTTCCTTGGAAAGATAATCAGATGTGACCTTCCTGGCCTACAAATTTTAGTGACAGAGCACTGCTTATAAGTGTAATGTATTGCCTAGCATTTTTGTGTGATTAACCTGGAAATGCCACAGGAAAGAACATTTCTGCAGACATCAAAATCTCTGCACAAGTGGTACAGAGATGACTTGTTCCAAGAGTCCATGGCTCTGGAATGTGTCAGACTTGCTGTACATATGCAGGTCAACTGCATGGTGCATTGCATAGCTTGGATGCAGGATGTGGCAGCCCTGTCACTTCCTAGTCATCATGTTGGCAGGCCTTATCCAGACAGATTTTTCCCAAGCACCAGATTCAAGTCAGTGAAGATTTAGTGGAACAAGCTTTGGAAAATATTTGCGAACAATTATAGGTGCAGCAGTGTGGGGAGATATTTGTGGGTGATTTAGTGGCACTTAATTAGCCCACTCTTGTCACTGTGATTAACAGTGGGCCCAGGATGACCCACACCTACCACAGGTGTTTGGTAGACAAAATTGTGGCTCTAGATCTGTAGCAGAGCAAGAGAGATAAAGGGAGGATGAGTGAGAGAGACCAGAGGCAGACTGAGGGAGGTTCAGCTGGATCCCAATAGTCCTGCTTTCATAGACATAGGTAAAGAGTCAGTAACTCAATAATAAAACCTCTAGGCCCTCATGCACTGAATGTCCATGCAGATTAACATGCATGGGAAAAGCAGAATGGGCTGCTAATCAGCATACAGATATAAGACATAATAAAATTACAATTGAGAGATTATGTGATTCAGTCCTATAAAATATGATATGATATGATATGATATGATATGATATGATATGATATGATATGATATGATATGATATGATATGATATGATGTCCCTCCTTTGCAGTGGATGTTGGGTGCACCTCCAAGACATGGGGCTTGTTGGGATAGTCTTTGCCATAAGGAAAGGCCAAAATCCTAAAACACTCTGGTGGTTTACCTGTATCCTTCCTGCTGATTATATAACACCCTGTGAGGTTGGAGAATGCATGACTGATGTGGGTGAGCTAAGCCACTTTTTTCCATGGGATGCAGGTCATGACTACACAAAGAAGCAGGATATTCATATTCATATTCATATTCTTTTTGTGGTGTATGATTGTGGATAGCAGGAGACAGACCTGGCTGTCACTAATGGAGATTACTGAGAGTGCTGGTTGCTCCTAATCTGGGAATACACTCACATAAATGCTAAGCAATGCCTTCGTTTGATCCTGACCCATGCTGGCATCCCTACTGCCACTGCTGTGAGTTGTATTGACACTCAGGATGAGGCAGCTCCCACGTCACTCCTTCCACACATTGTCTTAGACTTGCTAAAGTATGGACAGTAGAGGGGGGGAAGAGAGGAGATAATGCTGAAGTGAGAGTGGATCATTAAAGAACCAGGTTATCCCATCTATTCTGAAGCATAAAATCAGTTGGAAGGTAGTGTGTTTTTAGGAGCTGGCTGTTGACACTGAAGCAGTATATCTTCTTGGTCTAAGGGCACGGAGATCTAGGCACTAATATGATTAATGCCATGTCTCAACAAAAGGGATTTCCTACGTTCATATCACTCAGAAATAGCCTTCCATAAATTTGATATGAGTATTGGCAAATGAAGCAGCCATCAAATACCAATAAAAATACATTTGTGATGCTTGCAATATACACCTAAAGAACCAGAGAACATTAGTATTCCAGAAGGACTCTTCAGGTACCCATAAAAATTGGATGTTACAGAGATTGTGTCAAGGCAGGGAGGTTCAAACCTTAACCTGATGTAAAAAATTGCATGGTAAAATTTTTTTATTCTGGTGAAAAATCAAGATTTCACACTAGCAGCACAGTTGAAGTGAGTGCTGACCAACAGGTGACTCCAGCATGCCTGGGGTGAATTTTTTCTGTGAAGGACACATGGGAATTTTTTCCTTGTGGATTGGCTGGAGTTTTGGCAGTGGGGGGCAAGTTTCCCTGGCTCCAAGTACGTAGGGCAGACTGAGAGGCAGATTATGTCTTGGGTAGAGAGGGGAACAGACCTTCTTTGCATGCATGGGGTGGTGTAAGGTGGAGCTGTGCATCCAGTGAAACGTCTTTAAACAGAATTCCTTGTAGGGCACCATTTTTAGTTGCTCAGGCAGGATAGCTCCGTTTGAGGGTCCAGGGGATAATGAGTGCAATTCCTTTTAAGGCTCTCCAAGTGGAGAGTCTGCACTAACTTCCACATCAAGATTGAGCTTTTCCCTAACACCCTTTTCTCTTCTTCCCCACAAGTACCTCCTCTGTAAATGAAATTAAGCTCTTCTGGGGTCCCTCTTGGGATAACCGTCCCTGACCACTTTACTTGGAGAATAATTGGGAATGTTTCCTGCAGATGCTGTCTGAGCGCACAGAAATGCCACAGTGATAGACACAGCTTAAATCCCTAGACTGCCAGACAGATAAAGATGGTCTGTCCCAAAATCTGCCTATCCCTTGTATCACCATGTCACAATGAAGCAGAAGCCTTTCACACATCATCACGTCTGTTAGCTTAAGTCCGGATCCTTGCGTGCTTACTCATGGTTAGTAATGTGCTACTGCACAAATCTCCAGGACCACTGCTGGAAGAAGAATATCTTTAAACTAAATGGGAATCTAAGTGTCAAAGCTGCAACAATTCCTTAGCTGTGTTCAAGGCAGCACTAGTTAATTTATGAACCAAATTCAGCAAAAGAAAATTACGCTGTTTACCTAACTAGCTCTTCCTCTGGCTATTAGTACTTTGAGGGCTCAGAAAAATACAAATGAATACACTTATAGCTCTTTTTATTGACATCACCAAAGAATCCTGTTAGGGCTGGAAGGCAGGTTTTTAAATCCAGAACAGAGAGTTGTAATTGTGCTGCCTTATGTGCATAGCCCAGTCCACTCATTTTGCACCCACCATTTCACTTCATGGTATCATTTCACTTATGGGGACATTTCTGCACATTTGAATACATCCCTACACAAAGTCTTTCGCCAAGTGAGATTTTTTGGACCTCATTTGGAAAGCCCCCAAAGATCTGGCTTTTGGGTTTCTTCTGAGTTCAGGGAAAAAAAAAAAAATCTGATGAAAGCTGAATCAGTTAACACCAAATTGGGTTGATAGGGGGATCCTTGTCTTCTCAGCTAACGGTATGATACCAGATAAAGGGGTTGATCTGACAGCTGAATAGATTTCCAAAGAGGGATCATTTTCTCCCATGCCCAAATAATATGATAGAGATATGCAAGGGTATGTGTGTGCCTTTCAACAGCAGGCAGGGTCCAAGAGCTTACTTATCTCTGAACAGCTTCTCTGGTGTCTGAAGTAAAGAATGCAGAGTTTCTGAGCAATCAGGGAGCAGATGTTTTTTCTGTTTCACCGTGAGTGACCAACCACACCAGGAGAACTTACCACCTCATTCTCATTAGCGCTGTGTGTTTTCATTAGGAACCAAAATGCTGCAGCTCTCAGAAAATGTTCAGCACCGTGAAAGATTGAGCCTTTAACAGTGTAATCTTTGTAATTCCTCCTGACACTCTTCCTCTGATTACTGCACTCGGAATTTATTCCACAGTCACTGAAACATTATGATCCACTACTGTTCCTCTGGACCTGCCATTGCCTTTATGAAAGACTGTGGGGGGAAGAAATGGACAGTAAATCTCTTTGGTACAAATTTTGGCTCCTTTGCACCAGCTCACATGGAGAAAAGCTTCTGGTCCTTCCAGATGGATAGTTTGTTTTTGAAGGATCTTATGACTCTTTATTTACTTTTGCAATTTTTATGGCAAAGTTGTAATTATCTAACTTTTTTATTTTTTGTTTTCTTCAGCAGCTTCATATACAGAAGAAGGATTTTTGGACTGCATGTCTCTCATGGTGGTCTACTTTTTTGCCTGGTTTTGCTTTCCCTTCTTCCACATGTCATTTTTGATAGATCAGGATTTTGCACGTTGCACATCACCTAACCAACAGTGGTGCTTTGATGTTTGGATGTGGAGGCTTTGAAACTTCAGAAATGGCTGAATTTCTTGAATACCTCAATCTTTTTAAAGATATTAAGTATTCTATCTTTCACCAAAGGAGAGGGAGGCTGAAGGCACTTGATTAGTAATTGAATCCAAAGTTGTTTAGCTTTAAATTAGCAGCGGTAGCAACTAACAGCTACTTGCATCAGAAGGTTGGGAAGTGTGAAATAAGCTTGTGGTTTCCATCCAGTTTCTTGTGGAAAGCACCACTACCACTTCATACAGTATCACTGTTTGCATTCCCTCACACAACTTCAGCGAAAAGGCAGATGGTCTTTTTTCTGACCCAGCTTTTGGGAATTAGGGAGAATTCTGCCATCAGTTTCAGTGGCTCTGGATCAAGCCCAAGTAGACTAGGAGATTGACTTTCCCAAGAGCCAGAGAGAAACCTCTTGGGTCAGGGACAAAGTGTGCCACTAAACATTGGACTGCTTCTATCCCTATTCTGGATAAGAATGTCAGTGGTTTTGAATCTGGCTCTGGAGTTCATTTTCAAACATGTCAATAGCTACTGGAAATCCATTTTCTAGTGGATTACTCACAGCTAAAAAAGTTCTGTACAGCTGGAGAGCCTCACATAGCAAAACCGTCCTTTCTCATAGAGACATCATTTAATCCCACTGACAGCAAAACCATTACAGAATTCCATGGACAAAAAAACATGAAGGTAGAACAAGAAATGTAACCTTCTGACTTGTGAGTGGAACTATATCATCTTTTAAATGGTGTCACTTCTGATGCTTTACTTTGAAACCAAAGGCAGCCTTTTAATACATTTTGCATGATTTTTCCCTGTGTTTTTATGCTGAGCCATTAGAGGATTCTGCTGTGATGGTCAACTCAAATTGTTGACCTACACACTTTTTAAAGAGTACCTCATTTCTTCTACTCAGTTTAATCAGGAGCTTTCCTGCGCACAGAAAAGTTTTGTTACATCTCTACATTTTTTGCAAAAATTAGCATAGGTCACTACCACTGACAGTGTACAAGTTATGCAGAATCATAGAATGATTTGGGTTGGAAGAGACCTTAAAGATGATTGAGTTCCAACTCTCCTGCCATGGGCAGGGACACCTTTCACTAGACCAGGTTGCTCAGAGCCCTATCCAGCCTTGTTTTGAACACTTCCAGGGACAGGGAGGCCACAGCTTCTCTGGGCAACCTGTTCTGGTGCCTCACCACCCTCATAGTAAGAGTTTCTTCCTAACATCTTATCTAAACCTACCCTCCTTCACCTTAAGGCCATTCCCCCTTGTCCTATCACTACATGTGAAAAGTCCCTCTCCAGCTCTCTTGTAGCCCCCTTTAGGTACTGGAAGGTGTGATAAGGTCTCCCCAAAGCCTTCTCTTCTCCAGGCTGAACAGCCCCAGCTCTGCCAGCCTGTCTGCATAGCAGAGGTGCTCCAGCCCTCTGATCATTGTTGTGGTCCTCCTGTGGACTCACCCCAACAGGTCCATGTCCTTCCTGTGCTGGAGACCCCAGAGCTGGATGCAACACTCCAGGTAAAGTGTCGTGAGAGCAGAGCAGAGAAGCAGAATCCTCAACTTGCTGGCCACACAGATTTTGAAGTAAATAACTAATAACTAAGTATTAATAGTAAATAACTGATATGAGGCTGACATAACTAGCATTATTTGATCAACTGCATACCAAATTAAAAACAAAAGAGTCAGAACACTCCAGAATAATTGAAGTGGGTCAATGACACCCAGAATTGCATAGGTGACAAGTGGGAGCAGGTTGTCTTTCAGTGAGTGACTGTGATTTTGAACAAATGTGTAGCATATGTATATTGCTATTTCCTGTGGTGCAAATGAGACTTGTATGATTCTGTCCAGCAACTAGGAGTGGAATTATCCCTAAAGGAAGCCTTGTCCCTGAAGGAAGAGCCCTGTTCCACAATGAATTTTACTTTCGTTGTGACATTTTGAAGGTACTACATTGTAATGACACATTGCTTCAGTAATTTTTGTACAATGTCTCTGTGAGCTCTCTCCATCTGTCATGACAGCATTAGTCTTGGCATCTCTGATGAAAGAATCAAAATTAAAAGGGAGAACAAAAAGTCAATTTCTAATGGGTTCCAAATACCCATATCTTACAAGCGTGAATTAAATATTGCTCTCATCTTGCAGCCTTCCAGCCACATTACATGGATAAAAACCTCAAAACTATTTAAAATTTAAAATCCTGTTAAAAGCTGAAATATATATGAAATAAAATAATATTCAGCTGTTTAAACTAACCTGTTGATAGGCTATCAGCTGTCATTTGATTTGCACTTCATTTGAATTAATAAAAAGTAAACCATAAGCATCATGATTTACAGTAATATAAAAGCTATTACAAAGGACCTTCATCATAAGCTTCTTTGTCATAAAGCTATTGTATCTTACTTTCAATCACTAAACACTGTTAAAAACATTTCCTAATACAATGCTGCCTGATGCAATATACAAATTCCTTTGCTTCAAAGACCAGCTATAGAGACAAATTGGAAGCTACTTCTTGCATAAATACTTAAAAAAAAAAGAAAAAAATAAGTATTGTCACAGTGTCCTTCACCTTTTCTTGAGGCCACGCACACATATACAACCACCTAGCTCAGGTTTACCCACAGCCATTAAAATACCTTTATGCCTCCTCCTTTATTTTAAATAACCCTTGCACAAACAACATCTAGTTACTCAAACACACCCATTTATTTTCTCCTGTGAAAAATGTCATGGGCTTAATATTGATCTCAGTTTCATATCTCCTGTTAAAAATTGTCCTCCTCCCAGATGTGCTGCTTCAAGCTGGAGTTGGTAGATGCCTAATGCTACTTCCCTTGGGTTGTCCTCATCCATGGCATGTGAACATTCCCCCAGGCTCTTGTCCATACTGTCAAGTCATGCCCATGCCATGGTTTCTCACAGGATATGTGATGCCCCTGCCTGGCCCTGGCAGCACTCCCCAGGTGCCCACAAACAGGAGTGCAAGGAGAGAACATGGGAGCACACAGGCTCCACCAGATACCCAGGGCACACCAGGGCTGCTAACTCAGCTCTCATTTCTCTCAGATCTGTCTCTCAGTGTCTTCTTAGTGCTCTCCAACAAAGCTGTGCTCAGTGTCTGCTAGTCCCAGCAAGAAGACCTGGCCCACACATAAATAAATTATCTTACCTCCCAGTGGGGCAAGAAATGCCTGGTGAGTTGCTTGCTGTGGGCCAGGTGAAATCAATGCCATTTGCTTATACCTGGGAACACAGGAAAAGGTTCATTTGAGAACAGTTAAGTATGAGCAAGAGGCTTGGAATAAATGTCCTCCTGACATCCTCCCCAGCTAGAATCATCCTGTAGTCCTACCTATGGTGGATGGTACCATGGATCAATACAAGTTTGACACAAACTGAAGAAAACTGTCCAAGGCCTTTAGGCTGTGCCTGGCAGTGAAAGTGTGTCTGCTCCAGGAGTAGTGCAATATCCTGCTCCAAGGCCATGTTGGTGGTCTTTTGCCTTCCAAGATTACCAGTGATTAGTTGACCATTCACTGCTGGAGGAGAGGGTGGTTTCTCTGCAGGGAACTTGTGCCCACAGCCGCTGAGACACAAAGGATCTAGTTTTGGCCTCCAGGCATTCAGCCATGTGCTTAGTGCACCAGGTAGCAGCTGAGGTCCTGCATTGCGGTGTACTTCAGAATTATTTGTGTAGAATTATATGGAATTGTAGTGTGATAGAAACTAAAACTATGGCAGTGGACTGACACTGAGGAGCACTGTCTTGCTGGTGAAGCAGGGAGTGTGCTTCCCCTTGGTTTTGTTCTCCACAAAGCCTCTTTCTTATTTTCTTGTCTGTCCTTACAAGTCACAGCATGTCATGTCACAAAACTGATATAGCTGGGCATGCTACTTCAGGGTTTCAGCAGATCCTGTATTTGGAGTAGTTAGAAAAGTGTCTAGTGGCTTTGTCACATGATTTCTCTGTAGTGTGAGACCAGCCGGCAGAGAGCCGTGAGCTCACATGTTTGGATGGCTTAGTTTCTGCATACAGATAACGTGAATATCTGCTTGGCAGTGTTTTACAGCAACTGAACATTCCTGACGCTGCCTCTTTTCATCCTTCTGCTCCCCCTTCCTTAACAGCAGAATCAGCAGCTGTAACAACACATGGAGGACACTTGGCAGCTGCAAGACACAGATGCTGAGCTCTGTAATAAACTTCTCCTGTAGAAGAATCAGAGTGCTTTTCCTGGCTGCTTAAAAGTCCTTATTGCTGTCTGACTCACTAGCTCAACAAGCAGTTACAGTGTGCTGATGGCTGTTGCTAATCACTCTTGGAGTTATAAGGACCAACCTAATTGTCCTTAGTCCTTTAGGATGCTGCCATAGCCTGGTTTTAATAATTTGTGAGTGAATTGTATGCTTTGAAGGTAGATGTTTAAGAATAAGGTACTGTGCAATGTTTCAGTGGGCCATTTCTTTTTGTATCCAGAGATAGGCAATAGGCCTGGTTTTGATCACAGGTCACAATGTGCAAACCAGAAATAACTTCACTGTTGTTAAAGGGGTATAAGCTGTTATAAAACAAATGTGAGTGAGGTCAGGGGCGAAGGAGAGCTTTACATGAAGTCTGCATTACCTGCTAAGGAAATGGTATATCTTTAATATCTCAGAAAGTGATGTTTGATGGAATTGGTCTGTGATAAGGCTGTGAGTAAGGACTCATGGCAGCAGGTTAATGTTAGGATGGGAGGCAGGCTCATTTCAGAAAAGACTTGCAGTGGTGTGTTTTAAGGAGATGTTTGAATCTGCAGCAAACAGCCAACTTGGAAGGTTGTGCTGGAGTCTAAAGAACACTGGGAGAGAAACCAGAAACAGATGCTTGTGGACATAAAGGCAGGAACTGGGCAACAAGTCTAGTGCGTGGCCAAGACAGAAAGGAGGAATGCTAGAAAGAGACACAAGCTAAGGAGAGCTGTAAACCTAGAGCACCCATAGGTTAATCTCAATGTATAACACAAGGGGAAGTGATGAAGGAACATGAGAAAAGAGTGGCATGGTCAGTGATGGGGGAACGATGCTTTTGGTCAAAAGTTCCTTCCATCTCTTTCTGGGGAAAGCTGAAGTCATAAAAATAGCAAAGATATGGTACCAGTGGGAGTGGGAAGGGAAGCACAGGCAAAAGTAAGGGAGTGGGACCTCGTATTCAGTGATACCAGGCTAAAGGCACAGCTTTATGTGACGGGATTAACAGGCAAACTGATATGGGCAACAGTATGATGCTACAGACTGCATGATCAAGAAGTAGATGAGGCCTTCTTCAGAAAACTTCTTCTCTTTTGTGAAAAACTTGATGATTGCAGGCTCTAGTCCACGTGGGAGACCTGACCACCCTGGTGTCTGGTGGAGAGGCAGCACAGCAGGGTACAACCAGTCCAGGAGATTCCTGCAGTACCGGTGGCAACCTCCTGACACATGTTGTAGTTGAGGAGCCGATGAGGGGAGACACTCTGCTGGACCTCAGACCAAAAACCAAGGAAGAACACATCAGGTAGGTGGCAGCTGGAGCATTCTTGTCTGCAGTGACTGTAAGATGGTAGAGCTAAGGATCCAGAGGGAAAAGAACAACAAGAAAAAGCAGGATTAAGACCCTAGGCTTCAAGAAAGCACAATTTGGCCTGTTCAGATACTTGCTTCAAAAAATCCTGTGGGTTACAGCTCTGGAGAAAAAAAAGGTCCAGAAGAACTGATTTAAAGTTCATCTGTTAAAAAAAATTATCTATCCTGACATGCAGGAAATCAAGCAAACATGGTGCAAGGTCTGTAAGTATGAACTCCTAGTAAAACCCAAACATGGAAAAGAAGAATGAAAGAGGTGGAAGCAGGGAGAGGTAACCTGTGAGGAATAGAAAGACACTGTCCAAGAATGGTGCTGGGCTTAGGAAAGCCAAAGCCAGAGTTGCATTCAGTGAGAGAGGTGAAAAGTAAAAAGAAAGGCTCCAGCTCTGGAGTCACCAGTAAAAGGGAGAAGTAAACATACTGGAACAAGTCTAATGAACAAGATGATTAAAGAATTGAAGTATCTCTCATATAGAGGAGAGGCTGAGAGAGCTGTAACTATTCAGCCTGGAGAAGTTTGGGGGATCTGTGTATAAATGCCTGATTATCAGGAATAGGGAAGTGAAGACAGACACTTCTCACTGTTTTCCATGACAGAAGAAAAAGAAGGAACAGGCACACACTGAAATGCACGAAGTACCATTCCAACATAAAAAAAAACCACCCTCTTGTTTATTGTGAGGGTTTTGAAACACTGGCACAGGTTACCAAACAATGTTTTGGAGTGTCTGGCTGTGGTCTTATTCAAAACCTGACTGTGCATATTCCTGGGCAACCTGCTCCAGCTGAGCATGCTTGGAGCAGGAGGTGTGTCCAGGTCATCTCAAGAGGTTCCTTCCAGCCCCAGCAATTCTCTGAATGTGCCATATAGGAACAAATAGATCAGGCAAGTAGCAGCTGCTGGAAAAGAGTTACCAAAGGGGACATCTCTGTAGTATGTGGGAGAGGAGATGGACAAGGGCACTGGCACAGAATAGGTGGATGCTTCATCCCAGGCAGCACCAGTGTCACCTTGGCAAGAAGCTACCACCTAATCTATGCCTGAGGAGAAGGCTCCTGTTTCCACTTCAGTTAGCCCTGTCTCCTTCATAAGACTGACATTCACATAAACATTTTTTAACTGGAAAAGGACAGTCCTATTTCTAGTTTGCACAGGAGATGTTTTCCTATGACCTTTTTTGCGTCCTTGTACTCTAGCATTTGAAGACAAACAGCTGTCCTAAGCTTCAGCTGGAGGAGGAAAAGGAAGATACCATCAAGCACAAATGTTAGCAAGTAATTTTTCCTCTCATTGTCTGGTATACCTAGGATGACTTTTGACCTTAGAAACAGTTGTCTCTCTCATACCCTTATTCTTGATATTATTAACCAGTATTGGACATCAGCATTTAAAAATTCCTTCTTTAAGCTTGAGCCTTGTTTCTCTCAATATACTGTAGAAACTGATGTGCTTCTTTTGTGTCTGCTCAGTAAATGTTTTGGGAAATAGCTATCAACACTTAATTATATTTTATGTAACAATTTCTATCCTGTTATTTTATAAGATTCAAGAATTCTGGATCTAAATATAACATATCAACATTTAATATTACAAAAAAATCTCATATTCCTCCAAATAAATCACAGGTCAGGCACAAGAAAATACAAATCTTCAAATAATAGGACTTAAATACCCTTTTCAGAGGTGCTTTCATGCTGTTTGCTTGCTTGAAAACATGTGAACTATTTATTTTAAATTCATATTATCTCATTATTGCAGGTTTCCTTTACAACATGGCTCATTTCAGGCGTTAAAAAAAGCCTAGTGATTTTTATCTGAGTTTCAGATTTTCCAGTAGTGATCAGTCACACATGTAGTGCTAGTCAGAACTGACGTAGCAAACCGGTTTTGTTTTTTCTTTCATCACATTGGTCATCCAGCAGGCAAAATATCTTATGACAATTGTCTGCAAGATGCAAAGATAAATGCAAAAAAGAGCCAAGCACTTTTGCAACTGAGGTATTCTGTTAGGAAGCTGAAGGTGACCACTGAGAGCTTCTCACTCCTGCTTACAGAAAGAGAGACAGCTTTCCAACACACAGACTCCCAATCTTTTATTAAGTAAGCTCTGATTTGGCGAATGGAGTCTGAGACACATTTTTCTCCATGTCAGTAGCAGCACCGAGACACCAATGTGATCCACCAGCATCACAGGAACAGGGTCAAAACCTACAAAGAAGGGAAGTTTGGAACTCCAGAGGATTTGCTTATCAAAATCAGGTTCCTGTAATTTTTAATTGTTACTGCAATGCATGCTTAGAGTCTCCTTTTATTTCCCTGTTCTTTCTTCTGCTCAGGGAGAGTTGTATCTAAGCTCATGGATCCAGGCCATGGCAGGATGCAGGGTCACACTTCCTCCCTGGATCATGAAGTCCAGTCCAACTGAGATTTCTCAGTTGGAGAATCACTCAGATTTCTCCTTTTCTGCAGACACCTGGGTGCAGCCTGGGATTGTGCCGAGACCTGAAGGAATATTCTGGCTCCTTCAGCTTAGATGCAGCCTTGCAGTCTCCTCTGTGATTGAAGTGTCTAGTTTGCATTGCATGAGTTAAAAAGTGGTGAGTAGTGCATGTGCAGGGAAAAATTAATTTAATCCTCCTACAGAGGGTTAAATTAATTGATTGGATTGGAGGTATAATGACCTTTGGGGTCTCATCTTTATTGCCTATGATCACACAGAGAAGTAAATTAATGAAAATGAAGGGTTATCATTTTTCAGACAGGATAAGAATACCAGTAGGGTGATAGAAACTGAATGTGAGGCAGCACTAGTGAAGGAAAACTACAAAGGAAGTCATGAAAGAGTCTGGTGGTGTATACAGAGAGACAGGGCTGAGGGAAGGGTGTTGGTGGATGAGATACAATAATGAGGGGAAGCTGTTTGATCACTTGTAGCTCCTGGGTCAGTAGCAGCTGCACCTGCATCACCCCTGGGCTCCCTGTGTGCTGGCCAAGGCAGTGGTTGAGAGTGTCTGCTGCTGGGCTGCCCTATATCACTGCATAAATCAAACATCTGGGCTCCAGAGAGACCTTATTAGTGCTAAACAACCTTGATTCAATTACGCTACAAGATGCGCACAAGATGGTATCTTTAGTACACTCTTGCACTGTGAAGGGCTTATAGGAAGTATGGCACTGGGGAAAGGGGTGGAGAGCATGGAAACTCAATTATTCTCTCATTTCCACAGTTGGTGCAGTGTAGTACATAATGGGGTGGTGGCTGAAGGGTTTGTATAACCTAATGCCAGGGATAATTTGAATGGTTTGTGTTTTGAAGATTCCTCATTCTCATCTGCTCCACAAACATTATGTCTATGTAGACAAAAATAGATTAAGGCCTGACTTTCAGCCCTGGAGTTTGAAAGCCAGCACTTGACTATGTGGCCAGAGCTACTCAGTTGTGCCTCTGCAGCTTCTGCTGGTTTAAAACTCTTTTTTCTTTCCTGACACTAGAGAATGGATGGGCAAAAACCTCAGCAGCAAGGATTTTGCAAAGAGCGGGGGTGCGAAGTGCACTGCTCGGGCCAAATTCCACACCAGATAATTCCACTGAGGCGCTGGTTTCAAATGGTTATCTGCACTTCCTGACTCCTACTGCAGAGCCCTGCTACTGAGCAGCTGCTGATTTCCTCCATCCCAGGCCTGGCTGTGTGTCACGGTGGGGCTGCGACGTCCCCTCCCAGCTCTTTGCTTTGCTCACAGGAGCTACATGGAAAAGAAACAAGTTGTGGAAAGTGCTTTGGATTCCTCCGTTGAAGTTTACATCTTCTAGTGTGATTATTTTTCTCTGTTATGGAGAAAAGTAATATTTTTAAAACTTTCTTGTTGTTTCTGCAGGTCTGTCGTTCATTTCCATGGATACATGAGTGGTATAAGGCAGCCAGAGCTGTCAATTCCCGCCGCTCACTGGCTGCCCAGTGAGCAGTGAAAAGCTGCTGAAGTCATTAGGATTTTACACTTGAAAATAACACAACAGTTTGAACTTTCCTGGTGCTTTTCAATCAGGAATCCCCAGGTCTGGTAAGGGAGCCACTGCTATAAAATAATTAATTAGGTGTCATAAGAGCTTGGTGAGTGCGCTCGGAGGACACTGAGGCTGGGGAGTGCAGCAGTGACCCATTGAAGGTCACCCCAGGAGCTAGTGGCAGGGGCAGGAAGACCAAAAGACCCATCTGTTCTGACACCCTGAGCTCATTCCTGAATGTATTAGGTGTAGATCACCTACAAATCAGGTTATGGAAATATACCCATCCTCATTTGCTTAATGACAAAGCATATTTCTCTTTTTTTTCTCCTGATAGTCCAAGACATCTTTGATTTCTGCATCAGTAAGAGCCATCAGATAATAGAAGGGCTGCATTCCTGCAGGATATGGCATATGCTAACTGTTCATTGAATGGTTTTCCCTGTCCATCATGTTGAATTCCTCAGTCAGGTTCTTGCTAGCTCTTCTCTAAGAATAAGTCTTCTGCCACTATGACAGGCAGATTATTCCACAAAGATGTGAGATCATGTGCCATTATTATCTCTGATCATTAAGCAGTGTTTTTCTGGACATTTCCAACATAAAATGTACCTTAAGTGTATTTCAGGGAATGAAAATAAAAACTGAGGAAGGAATGTTTTTTAAATATATGTACAATGTCATTACAGCACTCTCTGGTTTTCCACGTTTGATTTTTCAGTATGCTCACCCTATTTCTCAGCTTTTAATTTCTGCTTTGTGAGGTGACATACAAAAAGTGATGACTCTTTCATTCTTGCACATAATCCACTGAAACAAACAGATCTTTGCATGTTAAACAATTGTTTGAAGTAATTAAGGTAGGTGGAACTGGGCCCATCACAATTTACCTTCTGTGAATCCTCATTTTCTCCTCCTAAAAGACCCCACAGGTGAGCAACTGTGTGTGTTTATGAAAGATTTAGAGACTTTTGATAGTAGGCACTGTTGTTCAAGTAATTCTCAGCTAACTCGCCATCATACTTCCCAATTTACGAGAAATAGACCTGGAGTTCTTCACAGCCTCTCATAATTATTATTAATCAAAGTCAATCTCTGCAAGCACTGATGTGGTTATGCAAGTAACTTTTACACACAGCCAGGTTGCAGAGTCAGGTCCAGAAAATTATGATGGTGTCACCCAAGTATCCCCAAGCCCCCTACATTATCTTCTTTGAGCCATTGAGATAGTCAACAGAACTGGGCCCAACAGAGACAATAATGGCACCCTACAATTAACCTCTTTCTGTTCTCAGAGGAAGTTCTTTATTATGACCCTTAACAAAGACTTCATCCATAGCCCTGTGATTATATATTTCCCTTAACAGTATTTTATGAGGGACTTTACAAAAAAAAATAAATTAAAATGAAAATAAATTAATGTTTTACAGATCACATTTATCTAATGGTCTACTAACTTTTTCCAAAATTTTTTCCACATTGTTGATTGGCTTGGGGAAGACATATAAAAGAATAAATTCAGAGATATTTTGACAGCTACTGGGTTGGTTTAGATGAGCTCTGTTTGGATTAGCACTGTTCTTCTGTCTGTACTTAGGAACTCTACTTCTTTTCTGGCATCCCTCTCTTCAGGTGAACCACTAGTTCAAGGTGGAAAAGATAAGCCTGCAGCACCTCAAGTGTGCTGGTGTTAGCTCTTGGGAAGTCAAGAGGAAGGAAATAACAGTCCATAAAGTTTTGATTGCTTGGAAAAGATGTTTGCTGGAATTATAAGCAAGGCCAGCTGCAAAGAGTTCAAGCATGAGTAGAAGTAGCGCTGCATTGTCTGCTCACTCAATCTAGCAATGAGTAGACAGCATTTTATATTGGATGCTGAGTAAAGGAAGACTGCTTTTCTCAGGCCTGTTAGGGTCTGTCTTACAGCATCAACTTTTTAGTTAGTGGTGGTTTCACTTTAAAGATGGATGGAACAGCCTGATCCAGGATGGTGTGGCAGGGAATGTTTTGGCAAAAATAGTGGCACTGAAGAAGTAAAATAAATGTGCCATGCTCTATTCCTCCCCCAATTTTAAAATATCAGCATTTTGCAAGCAATGGGCCATATGCTCCCAGGGCTTGCAAGCCAAAAAGTATAGCAACTTACTACAAAACCGCTCTCCAAATTCTACACACAAGCCAAAACCTCCTACTTGGTATTCTGCCGTCATGCCAACTTGCAGAGCAGAGGCTGGGCCTGAACAAGGAGATCTGCAAAAGAATCTCAGGTTATGCACATCCACGCATGGAAGGGAGATAGAGGCTGTGGCTGACTGAGGCTGGAGTCAGGATGCTTATCCTGAAAACTCAGCTTAGGTAGAAAGAAAGATAAATTGCCACTGATGGTGACCACATTTCCAGGTCAGAATGCCCCCTCTGCAGAGAGGGAAGGCACCAAAGTCTGCTGGTGTTGTTTCTGCTGGGCTTGCAGAGGAAATAGGAATATGGACCTGAAATCCCAGCCTCATCCAGTCCATGCACTGGGAGGAGCACGGCTCTTCAGCATGACAGGGTGGCTGCAGGGGCTCTAGTCCAGCTGGATGGGAACCACCCTACATGCCCTGGTGCTCAGAAATAATTGACTAATGCTGCAGCCAGGCTCCTGAAGAATAGTAGTGCTGCCCAGGGATAGACAGGTGCCCTTCACCAGTACCTCACAGGACTGTGAGTCTGTCTGAAGCAGGAAAAAAGAGGTCTTTGGCCAGTAATTTTCTGGGTGGCAAAGCAAGGCAAATGTTAGTCCCGTCAGAGTCAATTTATTTTCAGCAGTAATTTACATTGTACTGTGGCAAGATTAATAATCTCAGTGTGTACAAGTATTGGTTGGATTTGTGGATATTGTCTGAAACCTCATAGGACTCTTCATTTACTTGTTCCTTGGCCCCTTGGTACAAGGCTGTCCCCTATTTTGTGTTGTCTATTTCTCCATGAGTATCTGGAGAGTACTTTATATTTCCCTAGGATGATCCCTGCACTATTTTATCCATTGGCTAGCTCAGACTTCTTCCCTCTTCTGGCTTTGTATGCTCTTAAACGCTCTTTGGTAGAGATTTACAATAGTACAGATACTCACTTTTTCTGAACATTTTTGTGGACCTTTTACAACAAAAAAAGAGATAAGAAATGCCAATTTGAAGACCTGCACTCGCCACGATAGGCAGAGTGAATTGGGGCAGTGAAGTCACAGGACAGGGTGTGTGGAGCAGAGCATATGCTCTCTCTCCACCAGGAGCAAGCCAACTGCTGCTGGGAGGACAGGGCTGGGAATGGCCTCCGGACCAAACACTCGCTCGATTTGCACGCCTGCACGGCTGCTGGTGGATCCAGCTGCTCCTTCCCCCGGCTGCACTACACACAGACACAGGGATGCTCGTGCCCAGGCACACAGGGGCAGAGCAGCTCCTTGGGAACCAGGGAGCAGGCAAGAGAAAAGGACCAGGTCTGGGAAAAGCATGTTCTCTGACCCCACAGTGGTAAAAAAAGTGTTAAAAAAAGCACTGTAGGTAAAGCTGAGAAGTAGCAGGCTGGTAGTTGAATGAGAAGTTTCTGAGAAGCAGCTTTCACCAGAGTGCGGTTTTCTGTGTACAGTAGGTGGTAATTGCTACCTCTGGTATTGTCCATTTGAGGCTGGTGGAAGAATTCCCAAAAGCAGTTGGTGGGAGAAGTGATGAAGTAGGAGTTAGGTTTAACCTTCGACTGAATGCTCTATTGCACCTGGAACGTGACATTGTCAACAACAGACCAGTCACTTCTCCCCTCTGTTGTGAGAGGACAAATTTCAGTGCTATGATTTTAGGAGGTTGGGATAAAATATATATGTTCTTGTTAACAAATCTGAGAGTTGAAGACAAAATGTGCTATTTTAAGCATGTGATTTTGCCAATAATAATAATAATAATTTTTTTTCATAATTCCTTTTTTTAAAATATTGGTATGAAACAAACTTTTAAGAGCAATGAGAATAATGAGAATATGTCTGGAATTTTCTTATCCTAAAATTTATGTCCATTTGTTTTCTGCAGCAAGCAATCAAAAGTCTCATGCAACAGTGCATGAAACAGGATTGCTCTTTTTATTTCTTGGGAGACAGCCATCATTACACTGGGCCAGAGCTATGAGTCAGGGCTGCTGTTTCCTATCCTAAAGTGAGGAATCTCTCTCAGGAAGTCCTGTGTTGTGCTGGAGATCAGAGCAGGTGATAATGGTCTCATCTGGCTTTGAAATTTATGAGCAGGAGATATGTCATGTAATGGAGTCATTACTTTGTTTTAGTCCATTCTTCATGTTGCAGAACTTGGAGATGTAAGAGCCGTGTGGTGACCAGATGGAAGGAGCAGGGAACAAGGAAGAGCAGTAGGATGACTTCCCTGTTACTAGTAAGATGATCCTGAATAAAAGCAAAAAACACCAGGGAACTCTGTAAGTGATTTTATGTATAGAAATGACTATAGGAAGAAGAGTAGGTTATGAGAATGTAGGCCCTAAACTGAGTGGAGATGGAAAGAGGAGGGAAAGGTACAAGAATGTGGGTTTAAAACCCAAGAAAATATGAGTAGTTGCATCTCTTAAAGTCTGAATCAACTCCATTTGTTGACAGCAGCTGGGGCCTCTGAATTCTGACATGAAAATGGTAAAACACTCAAAGAACATGAACATAAAAATAGGGTTAAGAAGACTGAAATGGATGACATTTATGTGAGGTTTACAAATACTCCAAATTGTTAAAAAAAATTCTTCCATCAAGTTTTCTCTAATCTTCTACATACTTCATTCAAAACTCTGAAACTCAAAATTACCAGTGCATCCAGGTTCAAAATTTTACTTATTTGCCAAGATTTTGTTTTCTTTTTAATTCCATTCCTGCTCAGTAAGATATGGGTTCTGTTTGGAATTGGGCAAAGTAATATAAATTCTTAAGCTTCCAGTCTGTCTTCTTTGTGGCTATGAGAGGAAAATGCAATTTAAATCCACTAGAAAACTGTATATGCTCCAAACGAATATGTTTGTTTCATAATGGACCAAAAAATAATTATAAGACAATGTTAAATTGTTGAAACTTTTCAAGGTAATCTATACTAAACCTTTGTCTTATTTTATGAGGAAATGCTGAAATTTAATTGCTTAATGTAGCAAAACTAAGATGGAAATGTGTTTTCACAAGAAATTTGGGAGGTAAACTTCAGAGACAAAAAATAATAATTCTGGCATGGGATCAAGTGGATGCAAGCTGATTATTAATACATTCAGACTGGAATTTTAGGGAGATGTTTCCATCCATCCATCAAAGAAGTGATATTCTGGTACTGGGAACGGAGAAATTCATTGTTTTAGGCTGCAGTTGGGTAGGTTAATGAAAATGATTGTATCACAGAATTCTTAGGGACAGAAAACGAGGCTTGTGATGTGGATCAGTTGGTATCTGATGTTTAGGTGTCAGCAGCTGAGTTTGAAAAGAGACTTGGTTGTTTATTTGCACAATTGCTTTATTCTATTAATCACATGCTTCAGGACTTTTGTTTGCAGCCTGTGGGGGTCAGGAAGGGTCAGTTTTACTTTTCGTTTGTGCATTGCTAGACTTCTAGGCTGGTCTCTTTTTCACCTCAGTACCATGAAAGAGCAGGAGGCAGGCTAGAGCCCCTAATCTCTGTATGTGTCTCACTCATAAGCTCGAGTTTAAAGTGATCAGCAGATTTGATGTAAGGAAGGAATTTTCCTGTTGATCAGATTGTCAGGAACTGCTGCAGAAGAGGGGATTGTCTTTGCCTGCCTTAATTTCTTAGGATTTACAGGAGATTTCACCAAACATTTCCTTTCTATTAGAAGGATTTGGGCTATTGACAACGCATTGCATCTTGCCTTTTTGCTTCCTGGGGCTCATTAAATTTGCAGCTGCCTTATGATGAAGTGTAAAGTTTGTTACAGACTCCCAGGGCCGGTGTGTGTGGGGACACATTGGGCAGGATGCCTGTGGACTCTCCAGGCTAATCATCTGTGAAAGTCTGCACTTGCTGGCCCAACTGACCCCTTCCATCCTTATTGCCTACATTCCTTAGCCTTTATTTATTTATTTATTTTTAAAGAGCTTTCCAAATGTCAGTTTTAAGTCAATATGAAAGGTTTTGTATTGCATGATGTGTCAAAATGGCCAATGACCAAGGCATCACTGAAATAAAGCAGCCATACAGGAGCTCCTCGTGCTCTGGGTTCCCCCATTTCCTCAAGCTGGATGTAGGGGCCAGTGGGCAGCATGCACAAGTCAATCCCTCTGGAGCCAGAAGTCAGAAAACAGGCTGGAAAGCAATGTAAAACAGGCTAAAGCACTGCCTCTATACTGCCTCACATTGTGCTTGGCCCTCCACTGGGCCAGGTATCTGGGCTTTACAAAATTTGGCTGCCAAAGACTGGAAATGTACTGACCTAAGCTGGGCCAAGGAGGAAGGGAAGCAGCTGCATTCCAGGGGAATATTTCCAAGGGTGATGTAGGTCAGGCACTGCTGCTGGCTTAGGGTTCAGGTGTAAACCACCATTGGCCCTAAAGCGATGCTTAGTGGAGGACTCGCAGCTCCTGAGCACCTAAGGAGACAGAGCTTTCAAAGGGGACAAAATGGGGATTTAGGAAATGGGCAGGCAGGAGTAGGGACAGCTCTTCTTTTTCTGACACAACTCTCACGTGCAGAGCCACGTGCTGCACCAGGTGGCTCTGACACACAAAAGCTGGAGATGTCTTGCTGATGAATTATTTTGAAGCCACCATTGGGCAGCAGCTTAACAATTAATCAAGGAGAAAGATTAATCAAAACTACAGTGACCTGCAAGATCCCATAACTCTGCTTTCTAACTTGCACATGCTAAAGACATAAAATGGTTGTGATGTCTTCTTCCTTCCTTTCCAGACTAAAGATAGTAAAAAAAATTCTCCCCTTGCATGAGACAGACAGGTAAGCAGCAAGAATTCCTGTGGTGCACTGTTTTAATACGTGCTGTTTAATTATACTGTTATGGCTGGCAACAGGTAACAAACAGTGTTCATGCTAAAAGTATTTAGACATATGGATTTCCCTTGTATTCAGGGTTGTTTTCATCCACCAGACTCATAAAATAGTGGAGCTACATGATAATGCCATATGTATAATAAAACCACATTTTTTTGAAGACCACATAAATGCATACTACTAAAATACAGATATTTTGCTAAGGAAATTAAAAACGAAAGATAGGTTTAAAACATTGTTAAAGACTATAATGGGAATGGCAAGTGGCATAATGGGAATAATGCCCTGGGATTATCCTTGGGCAATAGGGAATAACCAGAATGAGATAGTATTAAGGACAATAAGTCCAATCCTGCAGAGCACAAGCAATCCTGAGAAGTGCTGAGCCTGCTCAGCTCATGGTGAATTCAGTGGGAGCTGAGGGCATTGAACACCTCTGCAGGATGAGGCCCCAGTCAGACTTCCAAACTAAGGCTGTCATTTTGAGCCTGGATTTTTATGAGATGCCAATTTGATTTTTATGAGATGCCAATTTGGATGTCTTAGTGGGACCCTGGCATGCTGAGAACCACTCAGAGCAGCAGCCAAAATTTTCCAAACGGGCCTGATCCACCTGCCACTTACACTGAAGGACAGATCCCCATTGTCCTCTGTGGGCTTTGTTTCTGGCCCTGTTATCAGGAGGCACCCTAAGAGTGTTGAAAATTGGCTGAGGGAGGTATGGAAGCAGCACATCTCACAAATGCCACGCTGCTGGCGCTCTGGTTAGGTGGAGCCAGCTTAACTCCATTTTCAATTGTGAGATGGCCAAGTTGTGCAAGCGCCTCTGCCCATTTCATTCCTTAGCACAATAAACCCCTATTTTACATGCCTCAGATAGCAAGGTTACAGAGCTGTAAGGACAGGGAGAGTCACGTATCTTGATTTCAAGCAAACAGTTTCCTTGGATGAAAAAACAACATATTTGATTCCCTGAGCAGAAAAATCCTGGAAAAGCTATCTTCCCATTTCCCAAAGTCCAAGCAGGATTGTTTTAACCTTATTATCAAGGACTGTGTGAAATACTAGTGACTATGGCTTCAATCCTGCAATTTTAACATGACTGTCCATGACTGAGGAGTGAAGGGTGGGGTGGTGTGTCTGTGAAATGTTAGCGGGAGTTGAGGCTGTGTCCCTGTCCCAGGGAAATCCTCACATGATTACCAAGTGTTGTTGCATTCCCCCAGTCACAGACCCAGCATGCACTTACACAGGACAGGTGGAAACCGAGAAATTTAGCCACTTTGGGGGTTCATGGATTGCTGTAGCCTGGCCCCAAAACCTCGTTGTATTTAGTTGCATTTCCATGCATGTTCAGAGCTCTGTATTAGCTGCTATGTCAAAATCAGGCATTCGGAATGAGGGGAGTAAGATGCACCCTGCTCAAGGGCCCAAAAATCTCCAAGGGCATGGAAGCAGCTCCTACAACACATTATCTGTGCCTACACTGCATGAGGAAATAGTCTGGGCTGCTGGGAAGGTGGCATGGCTCATTTCCTCCTGCTGGCATCCTTTCCTGGCCCCAGCATGGGCAGCTGTGCACAGAGGTCTAACCACAGGTGCTCCTTGGGAAATCTGGAAGATGATGCATCCTCACAGTGGGCAGTCATGTGGCTTCAGCTTGCCTTGAAGCCCAGCCTTGCACATCTGTGCTGCATCTCTGACCCAGACCATTTCCTACCTGTCTGGACATTGGCCTAGGAGCTCTCCAACAGGGTGGGACCGAGGCCAGCCTCAGCAGAAGACTTTCAGGAGAAAGTCAGCTGTGGTGAGACATTTGTTTCTCTTCAGCTGGGCTAGATGTCAGCTGCCCTTCCTTGGCTGCAGAGTGGAGAGAGCAGCAGCTCTTCAGTGTCCAGGTACACCTCCAACAGGGACACCTTCCACAGCTGTTCCTAAAATGCTGCCACCTCATTTCGTTAAAAGGCACCTGAAGGCACCTCTCAATTCTTGTGGACCTTCAGCCCTCTGAAACTACCCATAAATACCCTTATTAAAACATGCATTTCGGCATAATGACAATGAGCCTAACTGCTAAGTCCAGCCTTGCAGGGAGGATGGCACTTATTTCCTTAAATGTATAATATAGAGCATCCACATTCATATTTTTAGTAGCATCTAGCAGTGGTCCAGCCTTTAGTGTACTGTATGTACTTTTAATAATCTCCATAAAAGCCTGATTTTCAATCCCTAGGCTCAAGCTGACAGTGTAAATAAAATCACCCAAATCCACAGGGTAAGAGAAATGAAAATGACAAGGATTAAAATTTTGTCAAACCTCTTTCTTTTTAAAATTCTGCTTCCCTTCCAATTGGATCACGACCCTCTGTGTGCACAGCTTAAGACCAGACGGTATGCTTTCACTTTTATTCCGCTCTGCAGCAGGCTTACAGTATTTAGTGAAAGTCTGTAAAGAATGTGTGCTGTGTAGAGAGTTAATACCATAATCCCCTATCGTTAGGGTCAAATGCTGAATAGAGCAGAAGAATTAGAAAATATGTTACATACAATGGCAGAAAAAATGCATCAGCATGCTGTTCTGTTAACACACGCATTCATTACCAACAAGTAAATGACAATGAGGTAATAGAGTATATTAAGAGATGTGTACTTCAAGTCTAGTGCATGTGTTGTTATGAGAACCTAAGACTCTGAGTCTTAGAATCTTGTTCTGTGGGTACACGTGCATCACAAGCCTCTTCTTGCCTTATTATCACATCTTTCTAGGAAGCACTTTGATGCAAAAAATCAGCTTTTAAAATTATTTGGCTGAGACAAACTTTGAATACTCCTTTTTTTTTCCTATTTTTTTTAAATTTCCCGTGAAGTGTGATATCTCAATTTTGCTATCCAAGCAAGACAGTACATCTGTCTCTAGAGAATTCCCAAGCATTAATTGTGGTAATTTTAGCTAAGGAAGTATTCAGAAAACAATCCTAGTGCTTGCCTTTTCAAGAGATCCTTAGGGGGCTAGCTGCTAACATCATGTAGAATTGGCATGGGTGTTCCGTTCCCTTGGGTTTTCGGAAAAAATGAGCCAGTATGTGCTGGAGGAGTGACAATTTGCTAGAAAGAGGAGAAAGAAAATACATTCTATACGTTGTGTTGCCTAAAACCAATTGCAAAATACAAGAATCACCTGATCTAAAAATCTTATCACTATGAGTTAGTATATTGTGCCTTCCTCTAAGGAAGAGTCTGAGCTCCACAAGAAGGGGGGGGTGACCTTATGGAATAGGAAGAGATAGAGAAGTTATTTGGCTGCCTGTACTGACACTAAGTAGTGTCTGATTCCCTAATTATTCCTGCTGATTTAGCCTGGTTATTAAGGGAGCGAGACAGTGCTGAGCTGGAGACAGGATGAAGGTACTTAACAAACATCTTGCAATAGCTGGTTAATGAGAAACTGTGGAAAGCACGGCAGGAACATATAACCTCAAGACTTTGTCCAGCACAGGCTGTTATCTTATCTGGTGACCTATCAGGTGTAAATAGTCCCGGGCAGCACTTCACCCAACGGGCCATGGATGTTCTTCTGGAGACACAGCTGCTGGCTGTGAGCTGTCACCTGCACACTGCTTCCAACTTTGCATAATTTTCCTACAGCAGTCCTTGGGAGTGGTCAGGAAATTATTTTTATCTGCAGAGGAAAAAAATAAAATAAAATCTTTAATTTCTCAGAAGCTTAGGTTTGGTGTTTCTTAACTAATTCAGGAAATGCTTGGTTAAAAGTTCACTGTTCCCACAAAATCTCTCTTTCTTGTTTTAAAAAAACCTTCCTCAAAAATTACTTGGCTGGTAATCAAAGTTAAAGATATTTCAATTTTTAAAACTTTTAGGTTCCTGGAAGGAGAATTAGGGCTGTTGTTACTCAGAATTTGGGTATCATAATCAATCTCTTTTAGTTTCAATTTTTTTAAAAATTCTTATTGAACACTTTTGAGTTCAAGAAGTTGTCCCAGCCCTCTGGCAGACAACAAATGTCAGGCAGCAGGGCAAGGTCTGAAGGTGTTGGTGTCTCACTCCTGAGTTGTGGTGTGCTGTAGTGCTCTCATCATTAGAGGTGAAAATTGCTGAAGGCTTCCTTTCTTCTTAATCCTCATGAAATTTATTTTACCTACTTTACCACATTTTGACAGTTCTTCCTTCAGTGTTGCACTACTGCAGAAATAAATTAAGAAAAATTAATTAAATTAATAATTTAAAAATAATTCATTAAAATTAATTAAAAAGGAGCCCTCCCACTGAAACACAGAACTCCTCTCCCATCCAGCTGAGTGGTTTTCATATGCACCCATTGGTGTCAAAGTCATTTTTCATCTGGGTAAAATTCACCTTCATGATTTAATTTTCACAGTCTCAGGTATACATTCCTTTCTAGCCCTGGGCAGTAAATGCAGAAGCTATAGGTAAATTCTGGGTTTCAGTTTATTTAGCTCCATTTATTACAGCATGGTGGATACGACAGCCAGGCTGTGCCAGACTGCTGCCCAAGGAAATACTTGTGAGAAGATTCACAGTCTGAGCTGCAGGTATCTGTTTGCCACTCACAGTAGCAGGAACGCTGCATTTTTTTTTCTAAGGGGAGAACTTCTCACGTGGAAACTGCAGAGTTGATGAGTGGATATTATTTAAATCAATAGATTATGTGTATTTGTCTTGACTCAATTTAATATCTAAGTCAGTAGGCTGAAATAATTAGAAATTATGACTAGAAAGGGAAATGGAGTGTAATAAATTAAATCAAAGAAACAAAACCTGTTATTTCTTTGGTGGCAGGAGAAGACACAGCAGTAGGAGAGATATTCTTTGATATGGAGTTCTTTCTCTAAGACAAAATAAAAATAAGGTAATTCAGGTGATTGAAGGGTTATTCAAGTTGGTGCTTGTCATTCAACGAGTGGTTCTGGTCAAGAAAAGAAGCATTAAACCTAGAGCAAGAATCCAATACTAATCACTGCTATGGTTATTTTTAGGGCTAAACCCCCTCAAAATAAGCCCTTTACAAAGTGGCTGACATCACTGCCAGCCTGGGGCATGAGGGGAAGGGCAGGCTGGGCCAACCAGGCAGTGAGAGGCAGCTGTGGGCTGGTACCTGGCCTTTGCTTTCCACATGGTTCTCTCAGTCAGGCCCAGACAATAAAAGGCTGCACCGGTGGGTTCCTCGCATCCCGTGAAAGGACAATTAATGCTCATTCACCAGAAATGCCTGGATTGAGGTCAATTGTCTTCAAGACGGTTTTTTCCTCAGATCCAATTTTGAGTTCAGCTGAGTGGAATCAAGCAGGAGGTTTGACTGTCGAGTGCTGAAGTCTGTGCATAGCAGATGAAGATATTTTTCAGACAAATTAGTGAAGAGACCTCAGTTATGTGCACAAACTGCTCTGTAATGATATCATTGATAACATTTGGACATTTCAGTGCTCATGATATCCCTATACAGGGTTAAATCAACAAAAAGAACAACGTAATTTGCTTAAAAGAGCAGATTATGTGCATGTGCTCTGGTCACCATCAATTTGCATCTTCTCATGTGGCTCCACACCATCTTTCCTGTGATTCAAAGGGGGATTGACTCAAGTGAATCACCCAGGAAATGTTCTCTTGCAGAGACATTCACTTTCCTTTACACTCAGCAACACACAAGTACCAGGAAAAAAATTTCTCCCCACAGCTTCCTTGCATAACCAGTTCATGACCTACAACCCTCTTTGGGATGAAAATTATTTGAGTAGAAGGGAAATGAACTCTTTCTGGCAATATCCATGCCCTTTCCAGATCAATGGTAGCTGTGTGTCTTTGAGTGCTTTAGGAAAGGGTTTAAGGCCGTCTGATATGGTTTGAAAGAAGTGATGTCTACCTTATTTCTTAATATCGGCCTCTAAGCGTAGAGAACAAAAAGTGACTGGTTTGGAGTTAACCCTGATGGAATTTACTCTTCTGAAGAAGTGATGTGAGAGAATGTCTGGCAGATTCTTTTTTTTAAGAAGTTACATTTACTTCTTGTTTTTACTTAGCTTCTACCAGCAAAATATTGTTTCTAAAATACACCAGTGTCTTTAATTCTTCTTTAATTTTTTTATTTTTTTTTATTTTTTTTAGCCTGTAAGAAAAGTAGCTTGATTAGCATGTTTTTGTTTGTGCCTGTGTTTGTGCTTAGATGTGGTCGTACCTGGCAACTGTGTATGAAGAAATTAATGAGGCAAAGTTAAGTCAGAGAGATGAGTTTTGCAATTAACACTGAATGTGGTGAGATCTATAGTTATTCTCATCTCTTGTGAAAATGAATTAACTTGCTGTAGGAAAACTGTGTATCCTGCCTGCATGGGTTTCTCTACATTGGTTGGCCTTTCTTGGTTTTGATAGCACATACCAGCTGCAGAGTGTAACGTGATGCAAAATCCATCCATGAACAGAGTGTCAGGAAGGCTGGATGATCAGCTGCTTGTGCCACTGCTCCTTTTTAGAAAAAAAATATTGCAGATGCCCCATTAACAGAGAGAAAAAGTGTCATTTATTTGGATAAAAGGATTCTGGTTGATTTAGAAAATGCCCAGCAAAACATGTAACACAGGATGTCACTGTCCCTTTCTCATTTGCAAAGAGAAATCATTCACAAATCAAACCCCAGTCTTGCATTTCAGAGAAAGTAAAAACTTATGCCTACTTCTGAAAAGTGACATAAAGCTTGAATTCACCACATGTGCATACACAGGCAGAACTCATCATTGTTGCCAAAGAGCTCATGTGAACATGGTACACACTTGTTTCTAGATCCATGGTTTTCATTTCCTGAAAATTGCCAGTTCATTGCCTTGGAAGCTACAGCTTGTGTGCTTTGTTAAACCTGTCTTTTACAAGCTTCTTCTCCATCCTCCCTTTTGGTTTTAGTGTAGGAAAATGTGGTGTAAAGCTATCCTTCATGCTCAAAGTAAAACACCATAGAGCTGAACAATTTTTTAAAAAGTGCACGGAAAAAATTCTTCCAAGGAACTGAAGAAACTGACAACAGCTCTAATCATATTTAGTAGTCAATTAAAACATGTGCTTACCAGAATTATTTACAAGAAAATCTTTAATTTTTCAATAAATTTCTGGCCTCTCCTTTCAAAGCAAAAGAGTTATTAGAGAAAGTAAAACAAACACCAATATCAGAAAACACAAGCCTAATGCCAAGAAACACTTTCCACTAAACCAAGTATGCTAAAACTTCTTTTTTGCTTACCCATTTGTGCATCAAAATAAAAAAGTGCATCAAAAATATGCCTTATTCACAATGTTACAACATCCCTTTGGTTTTAGGACCACAGAATCCCCAGGTTATCATTAACGGAGTACCAGCACCAATCTCAAGGCGATTTTTCAGAATATGAATTGTTCCACAGGTTTTGCCTGACTCAGTAAGTTCCTTTTTGGTGGCCTAAGGTTTCTATAAACCCCCTGATTGCTGTCTGTAGAAATGGAAATACAGGTCATATGCAGCCACAGACAATAAAGGAAGGGAAAGCATAAAAAACTGGGCCCTAATCTCACATGGTGTTTAACTGTCCTGATTTTCTAGATGCTTCTATCACAATAAGGATTACAGAGTATAAACACAGTTCTGAAATTTAACCTGTTTGTAATCTGCATCTGTACAGAGTTGGGTTCTGACTATTTCCACGCAGAAGTCCCACTGAGACACATGGGAGTAAAGTTTGCTGCAAAGATGTTTGCACAATTTTTATCCAGACTTTTGATTCTTGTGTTAGATCCAGCTAACGGGTCAAAGCTGCTTTACATCACCTTGGCTAGTTCCAAATGAAACCTTCCAATAAAAGGATCATTGCAACACTGCCTGTTGAAATATATTCAGGTAAGTCAGCATGGCTCAACTTAGGCAAATGAAACCAAATAAACTTATATCTGTCTTGCACAATTCAGCTTGGTTTTGCTTCCTACCTGCAGCACAGGATGCTCACAGAGCATCAGAGTATTCTTCAGGTACTGCACACAGCATGGATTGGGACTGTCATTATATCTTAACAATTTAGGAGATGAAGGGGAGAAATGTTAACACTTTGCATTTATTTACTTTTACAGCATGTCATAAAGATTAAAAATACATTGTACACAAGTGCAGTATTTAATGTAGCACTTTAATTACATTCAAGTGTGTTACTAAATAGTCTTGAGGAAACCTTAATGACCAGCTGTTCTACCCTCTTCCCATATGTCAGAAATGGTTTCAGAAATCACATTCTGGGACAGTAAGGTTGTATAATTAGACAGTGTATAGTTAACACTTCTAGATTTTCCTCTTAAACTGCAGGCCCTTTTCACTAACATATTGTGGTTTTGTGCCAGTTTGGCACAACACAAATATGTGATGTGCCAAACTGCAACTGAGATGTACAAACTCTCAGAGACATGTTATGATTGCACCATTATCTTTTTATATCTTTTTCATCATTAGGACTGGATGCTTTTTACGTTATGTAAGATTCAGCTTTTTATGGACAACAAATAAACTTAGTAAATAGGACTATAAATTTTTAATACTCCTTCCATAATTCCATTTGTCTAATCAGAATTAGATGGTTACTGTAACCTCACATTAGTTTTCACCAAAAAAAGCACCTTTCCAAGAACAGCAGCTATGGACAAAAATGTCAAAGGAGGTACCTTTTGGCCCAGTTCAGGAATGCACTTAAGCACGTGCTTAGCGTTAAGCACATGAATGCTTGCGTGGAGGCATGCGCTGGAGCTGGATCACGAAATGGTTTATGCAGAACAAATAAAACAAACCCTTTCTGGAAGTTAACAAGGATACGGGCAGCTCAGGCTTTTGAACAGTTATCATCCCTCTTCCTGTCAGCACCTGAAAATGACGGTGTTTTTCTGGGACGTTTATTATTTTGCAGGACAAAACACATCCAAGGGTTCGCAAGGTGGGGGAGAGGCAGTGGGAGCGCATTAAGCGCGAGCCGCCAGCCGAGCCGTCACTGCGCGGCTCACGGAACATCCATCCTGCCCTGGCTCGGGGGGGCCGTGGGAGACAGCAGCTTCACCATCCTCACAAGAGAGAGGTTTATGGCTGGGGTGCTTTTTTTATTTTATTTTATTTTATTTTATTTTATTTTATTTTATTTTATTTTATTTTAAAATTTATTACTATTTTTCCCCCCCCGAGCTTCAGTTTCCAACGACTTATTTAGATGTAAGCAATGACAGCTGTAATCATGTTTTAAATCTTGCTTTGTATCCTTAGTTATAATGTTGTTCAATTAATATTCAGAATAATGGAAGTGATGTGCCCCTTTGAAAAAGACTTGAATGCAGGCCAAAGCTTTGGGAAACTGATTCTCAAGAGGATTAATCAGCATTTAAAACTTGCATTAATAAAAATCTGATCTTCTACTGTGTAGCATGCATAATACTTTTCATTTTTAAGCATTTTATTTTAATAGTGTGGTGTCCTTTGTCCTGATTTTTAAAGGGATTTTAAAATCTAACTCCTTCAAATCAATCCTGCTTTGACCCCTGTGCATTCTTTTACTGAATATAAAAACATTAAAGAAATCCTTCATTCACAAATACCTCTATTGCTAAGTATGAGCAAAGTACAGTGCACAAGCATGCTTGTAATAGAAATTATATATAGCTTCCACAGGAATTTATGTTAGGCAAGGGCTCACCTTTTCATGTAAATTATTGATGCAATAAAAACACAGATTTACACAGCATTATTTAAAATTCTGAAGGTAAATTATACCCTGAGAAATCATGAAGAGCCCTGGCACTTCATAAAAAGTGCTCTCCATTTTTTGTGTGACTTTTGACTCTGTTATAAGGAAAATTATTGTACCCTATGCCAACAAGATCGAGTCTATATCTGAAAAACAGACTTAATCTATGTTTTGTGTTGTTCTCCTGATCTTATTAGTGGGTTAGAGAAACAAGAGGATTTTTGTATAAAGTTTCGCATATAAATTCAATTCTAGTAAACCAGCTAATTTACATGCTAAACTGCCAGCAGTTGGTAAGATAGTTTTGTTTCATGTCAACTGCAGAAGATAAATGTATTTTATAAATACTGGAAAACATTATCTTTTCTGAAGAGGCACTTTAATAGCAAATACCTCACTCAGGTCTTCCATGAAGCAGAGGAATGTAGCTGAGAAATTCTTGTATTCTTACGTTATTGAAAGACAACTGTTTGCACTCAGAGTATGGACCATGTGCTTTTACTGTTTCATACCTAATGTGATGCTTCAGTTCATCACAAACATAATCAGTTTTCTAAAAGAAGTCAGAGATTCTTCAGGGATATTTTTATTATCTTGCAGCCTTCTAGAAACAGTAGGTAAATATGTTTAGCTCAAAAATGGTAACAATAAACCACGTTGTATTCAATGGAGCATCAGAAAATCTCTTAGGCACTGGGCAGGATGACAAGTCTTTGAAATACCGCAAAGAAAAATGAATAATAACAAATATGTCATCTTTGCCTCCAGTGGCTAGCGCACTCAACGTGAGAAGTGAGGTGTGAGAGAGAAGTGATTTACACAGATGAGCACATTAGATCTAAGTGCTGATCTAGCTATTTTGGAGTAAGAGGAGGAAGACTCCCATTTAGGATGTCCCCTGCCTGAGTTCCCAGACCTAAGCCTGGCCCAGTGGTACACAAGGATCCTGTAACTTGGCTCGAGATAAGAGGAACAAGTCCCCACTCTTCATGTACTTTGTGAGAATGACAGGCAGGAGTTACTTTGGTACCATCTTGGTACCCCATCAAGCACCACCTGTCTCTTTCTGGCTTCAGAGGTTGTCTCCAACACTACTGCTCACAGACTGAAGCATTTCCCTATGAGTTAAATCCTGGTCATAAGAAGTCTATGACAAAATACACAATCCAGATTTCCAGCTGACCTAGTGCATTTGCTTGAGGTGACAGACATCTAGATTCTAATCCAAAAATGTACAAGAGCCCTTTACTTATTGGATAAATACCAAACATTGGCTGCCATCTGCAGCCTCCTCCATTCTCATCATTCCCAAAAAAACCTCACTTCTGTCTGTCATGGTCTCAGAAGAGGGATAGAGAAGACCCTTTGAAATTCAGTCTGCAGTGTTCATGACCACAATAGCTCCAAAGCAAGTGAAAATGATTGTCTCTAATTTGGAAATAATCCAGACAGGGACCCATCCTCTCACACTGAGGTGAAGTAACATGACTTGTGTACATGGTTACATTTTTTTCACACAGGATGGTTGTCTTGACCCTCCATTTAGCAATGCCTGGAGTGAAGCTCTTTTGCTGCTCTCTACCTAAGCAGTGGCTGAAAGTGAGCTAGCAGCATGCCCTAACTGTGAGACACCGCCACTCCCCGGGCAGGCCAGCAGAGCCAGGGACAGCTTTTGGGTCTCTTGCCAACTGCATCATACAGGGAGGAGAGAGGGAACATCCAAAATGATGGTGAGCAACTTGGAGACTTTGAAGCGTGAAGAGGGCAAAACAGCAGTCACCCAGCGTGGGGGTTCATTGTAGAAATGATTGCATTCTCTAAACTCATCTAACCCTTAGTGCAGAAGAACAAAGCCACAGTTAAGTGAGTGAGTAGGTCTGATGCATCACCACAGGGAGCCTGGGTCCTGTTATTCTGTGCTGTTGGACCACAACCTTCCCTTTGCTATCTTCTACACTTTTCTTGTTCCCTCTTCTTAGGCTCCTAATTGCCATGAGGAACCAACATCCTTCACGCAGTCAAGGCTATTATCACTCCCACCATGGCTCCAGCCCTATGTCCTTGCTCCCTGGGGCTTTAGGTACTCCTCACACTGCTCCTTCTCCCTGCTTCCATTGCCACTTCCAGGCTGCCTTGCTCTGGGCTGTGTGTGGTGGTGCCAGTGCTGGATTAGGCTGAATACAAGTACCACATTCTTTACTACAGAGTCAGCATTTCTTCCTCATTCCTTGCCTGGCTGCTGCCCAGCAGGTTATTTTGGGAGTTACGCTAGCTGGCCCGGAGCACTGCCATGCCAGGCAAAGCACTAACAGCCAAATGCTGCCCAGGATTGCTTGCCAGTGCCTGAGCCTGAAATGAAGTGCTGTTTCATTTGGGACACTGACACAGTGTAAATGTCCCTGAGGAGCTGAGAGATGTTTGCAAGTGGCCAATACTGAAAAGGGCTGACTGGGGGAAGGAGAGGTGTGGCTGGGCCACAGCCCCTTGCAGTGCCTTCCCTGTAAACAGCAATGCTGCAAACCCATGAACTGGGGATCAGGGGAACAGGGATGTGAGAAGCATTCAGGTGTCTGCATGTTTTCCTCTCAGTAATCCTGGTCACAGACCGCTCTTTTCCAAGTCAAGACAGTGCCTCTGCTCCCAACACGTGGTTCCCAGCACTTCCTGCTGGGTTGAGTCAAGAAGCAGCAAAACTGCAGCAGCACTGCAGGATTGTCCTGTGCATCTTGGTGGGTTGGGACTGGGAGACATTGGTTTAGTATGTAGGTCATGGTTCAGGTGTCTCTTCTCACCCCATGCTTCCCAATCCCAAGAAAACAAACTCTGAATGTCCACAGCCTGGAGACAAAGCAGTAGGTCAGACAGAGTGTGTGGGGGGACAGGTATTGAATGGTGAAGGGATGCAGAAGAAGGGACAGGAGGAGGGAAAGGAGATGGGATGGAAGAAGAAGGATTGAAAATTACATCTACAATATGGTTGGAAAAGAAAGGTTTGGTTGAGTTGTTCAACCAAAGTTAAGAATTGAGTTAATTCCCCGTGTGTTCTCTGAGCTGGCAAATAATACTGACATATAGGTGTAAACTGGGGGTCCATTACCAGGTACAGAACCTGAATCATCCCACGTGTCCTGCCTCTGATATACTAATTTTCTTTGGAACCAAAACCAGCTTTACCTTCTCTGGTACACCTGCTCTCCTTGTAAAATATTATGTCATGCTTCAGTGCCCCCTACACCTGTGGAGTCAGATGGCCATCAATGATTTGTGGTTTTTTTTCTGGGACACAACTTGGAATAGCTTTTGTAGGCCTGAATTTCTGCTCTGGAGGACAGGCCTTTGAAAATGCCTTGCTCTGGACAACTTTCACCATGTGTCATCAGGAGCCCATGATACCATCACACCTCAGTCCCACCATAGTAGGGCAGGTTTTGGAGGAGGCCTGAGGGGCCTTAGAGCAGCCAGTCAGCAGATGCAGTGGTGTTGTTGTGGTACCTGAGATGAGCTATTTGAAGGCAAGTAAATCTGCAGGAGTCAAGGTAGGTATCCCCACAACTTGCACCTGGGTGTGCTCAGGACACAGGAGCAGATATGTGGACACATAAAGAATAGCAATATTAAATACTATGGCAGAATTATGATGTTGCTATCTTATTTCTTAACCTTTTACTTTCTATGGCAGTATTTTTGGAAAGAAAAAAGGTTATTGTTATACTTGAATTTATCATGCTGCTGGAGAGCACTTGGCATGAGTCAGCCTTGAGGCAGGAAGATGGACAAGATGAGCTCGTGAAGTACCTTTCCAGACTGATTTCTACAACTCTATGAGCAGAACAAAATGAACTCAAGATGTTTTCCCAGAAGTGGAGAATAAAGGAACCATTTCTTTGAATTCTGGACAAATTGAATATGAATAAAATGAATCCCACATCTGGTCCATTCTTCTTTCTCATTTCTTTAAAGAATGGATACAATAACACCATAAGTGCACACAAAAACCAAGCAGAGAAGAACAAGTCAAGGGTGCCCCAGGTTTTACTTTTTGTCTCTTTTTGAAATGCCAAAAGATTAAATCCAAAAAAAGTCTGTATGCCCCCCTTGCTTAAACAAAGCAGCTACATCCAAACCATTGCAGTCCTTGTGTTTAGTGTTACAAAATAAAGATCTGAGAGGGGAAAAGAAGCATGCAGTGGCCAGAAAGGGCTGTCCTCAGAGGGAGGAGGTCTCAGGAAGCTATTAAGCTCATGGAATTAATGATATGAAGGTATTCAGCTGGGCTCCCTACGCAACACGTGGAAGAAGTTTGGCCCCTGGTGAAGGTGACTCCCAAAAACCAGTGGTGAGTAGGGACCTGCTTGTCCAAGCCCAAGGCAAGGGTTGTGTCCATCACCCCGTGTCTAGGAGCTGCTCTCAGGCCAGAAAGCAGATATGGTGCATGGCAGCCCCTCCAAGCTGCGAATACTGAACATTCCCATGTGCCAGATATTTAGAATGAGCCCAATCTTGCAGTTTGCTCAACTAATTGTTTGCCTTCGCTGGATCTTGCAAGGCTCTAAACAAACCATATCCATTGGTCTTATAAATATTTATTAATTTCCCCTTTGATAGCTAATTATTTTGCAACACAGATTACTTTATTTATTAAACATCTTGCTAAAATGCTATTCCACAATACATTTATTGTTAATTCCCTAATTACTTAGGAATGTGTGTTTTTTGGATTGTGATGCCACTATGCACAGTGCCTGACAGGTTAGCTTTTAAAATTAACTTTGTGTCTGGGTTTGAATGATCAGCAGTGAGGGAGAGACTCCTAAAATGCACTTTAAAAGAATTAATCAATAAATGTAGCCCAAAATTAATGCAAAGTCAGAATTAGACAATTTGCTTGCACATTTCCTTCTACCTATTGTAACTCCAAATAACATTTCTGAATCAGATTTGTTGTACAAAGTTTATCTTCTCTGCAAAGAGCAAATTTTTTATATCCTGTAACTATCTTTTAACATGCATTTTGACATTAGCTGTGTAAAACAATCATGCCTCTTATTTTGTGCATCCTTTTTTTCTGTTCATGTTTTTCCTTTTGGTAGCCTTCTTTTGCAATTTTTCTATTCTTGTTATGTATGTGCTTTAGAGAGAATGCATCTACGTTTGAGTGGTTAATCAAGGGGAACTAACCAAAATAATCACTTCCCAGTACTTCAAAATATTCTGATTTTTTAATGGAGAACATGCATTCTTAAATTAAATATGCATAATAAGTAATAAGTACTAATAAGAATAAAGTGGGCTCTGTAAGAATGAATGTTATGCTTTAAGCAAAATGTATTTGGTGCCAGGTTCAAAGCTGCTTTGAATCAGTAAGAATCAGTGCAAAAAAATGGGGTGAGAGAGCCTCATAATGCCTATAAATTGTCCATAATTGTATGGATTTAAAATCTAAAAGTTGGCAGTGGCAAAAGCTAAAAGCCATTAGGAGAGATCCTATTGTGCAACACATCAGTAATCGTAACTCATAATCTTAGGGGAAAAAAAACTAACTAGAGTTTTCTAAAATTTTCATAACTGTACTTGAGCCCTGTCTTGATGTTTACTACAATGATGGCATTGTTTGAAATGACATAGCCTAATGCATATATAAGTCCTGTTTGAAAAGAGCTACTAATTAACATGAATAGTCTTCTTCTCTGAAGGTCATTTATTGCAAAGTTCATTTTTCAGCCGAGCATTGCTAAAGTAGTCACCCCCGCTAACAGCCATTAGATTAAGAGACTTAGGTCTGTTCTTGTCCTGACACTGGGTCAGGATTTTCAAAGGAAGAGGCTCTTCGATGCCAAGAAGCCCTTAAAATAATATTTGAACAGAAAAAGAATGGATGTAATTACACTGTAAATATTTCTGTGGTTATTGAATTAATGAAGATAATTCTATTCATTTTATCTTTATTAAAAAAAACCCACACCAAGTTTTCCTCGTCTGATATTCCAGTGCATCTCTTCCCTGTGGGACCTTCGATTTCTTCAGTCATAACGATTCATTAAAACTGAGAGGCACAGAATATTTAGCATCTGATGTGAGAGCATGTTCACCTATTGCCAAATATCAGGCACGTGAAGCCCCAGGTGCCTCTGCCTCCCCTTTGGAAGCCCCAGAAAAGCTTTCTGTGTCTGTGTGTGTGCCAGCCATTGCCGCTTCTCTCCTGAGAACAGACATCCAAATCCAAAGGGCACCAACTTAACATTGCCAAACAACCTTACAGACTTTCAGCCTTACAAACTGCCACTTTACCAGGACTTCAGTATTGCCACCTGAATCACAAATACCTAATTCTGAAACACTGAAATTCCAGGAGCCCCATTCATACCAGTGCCGTGTTTTTCACTTGGACATAGGTTTAGAAACTGCTGTGACAGAGAAAGACTTTTTGGGCTAAGGGACAAACCTGGTGGGTTTCCTGGTCGTGTCTCTGGACACATGATAGTTGAAGGGCTGAGGATCCTTGTTGAGGCTGCAAAACTTTTTCACCTTTGTGAGTAGTTACAAACAGGTATGGGGGCTTTTGAGCAGGGCTGTGACAATAAATGCATTGCTCTGAGGACACCATGGAGGTTCTGGTAAGCCTTGTCTCTCTGTTTAGTTGTGCCTGCCTCCCATTTGAGCCTGCCAAGGGTGGGACCTTCAGGAGTCAATTGGAACATAAGTCATTCCCAAACAGATCCAACTTTTATTTGTTATTTATTATTATTTTATTTATTATTTATTAGGTTATTATTTATTTTATTTTATTACTTTTATTGGGGTTTAGGGTTACTATTGTCAATGAAGAAAAGGTTCTGCAATTCAGTGGGATTTTTGGGGATGGGAAAGGACTGGGAACCCTTAAGAAGAGCCAAAAACCCTATGGAATTTCTCTGAAGTCACAATTTTTTGTGACAAAACTTCTCACAACGATGCCAGCTAAGGCCATAAGCGCAGCAGGAGAACCCTGCCTCAGAGCCCTCAAAAAAATATTGTAACATGCAGTACATGATTTGCACTCACTTCACCCCTGGCCTTGCCATGCTCCCTGCAGTCAGACTTCCCTGGGCTCCCAGCAGCTGCAGCAGGGTGGCTGGATGTCAAAACTGCAAGCACAAGAAAACCCCTCCAAGAGAAGGATGGCAGTGCTGAGAGAGCAGGAAGGCACTCCTTGGCCCCTTCCATTCCTCCCTGTCCCCATCCCTGGGGCAGGAAGGTGGCAGATAGTATGGAGGGGAATGGGACACTTGTGATGTGGCTCAACAGCTTCTCCCTGGCAGCTTCCACAGGGTTTTTGCTCCTCTCTGCTTGCGTTAGCAGAGGGGAGCATATGGGCCTTGGAGATTTAATGTTTCATGGCTTACTTGGCTGTCAAAATGTTTTACATTATTATTTGTTGCAACATTCACGGTGATCATCTTTAAGGAAAAAAAAAACCTGTGCGGCAGGTCCCTAGATGCCCTTGCTGGGAGCAGATGTCGGAGTAAGAGCATTGTTAAGCCTCTCTTGGATTTTTCATTTCCCACCCTTTGTACAGCCAAACCCGCTCGACATGGAGCACACACAGCCTCTCTCGCTGCCTGTCAGGACCCACTGAGGTGCTTTAGGACAGCTGAAGCTGGGAAACTTGCAGATTTATAGGGTGCTGAGACAGATTCGTAATCTGTATTGATGGCATCATCCCTGACCATGTGACAACCAAAGCAGATAAGCCTATGACTGAACTGAAAAGATTTCTTAAAGCTGGTAATCGATATTGAGCAGCTCAGCCTGTTGAGCTATCGGGTTTGGAGATCTCCCTGCGTGCAGGGTCGGGGGGAGCTCTGGCTTTGTGAAATGGGGAGATGCTGAGCTGCTGCTGAGCTGGAGCCTGGCACAGTTCTGTAGGTTACTGGTACCTGCTGCAGGAAGCTACTTCAACTGATATGGGGCTCTACAAAAGCCATGGGAAGAGTTTGATTATTATGGAGGAGGAACCCAAATCCAAGGGATGATGAGTAAGGAACCTGAGTGTCACTCATCTGGGGCCTTGAAGTTTTGCTGAAGGTCAGACTTTCCAAGGGTGCTGCATATTGTCCCTTCTCCTGTGCCACAGGTTCAACAATTGAATCTCTAGCTGGCACTGAAAGTTTCCATAGGGGTTTCTCTGTTCAGTGTCTATGATGTTCCATTACTTAAAATTCTTCTGAGAAACTTGTGTTTCAAAAGCAGTGCCAAACCTGAAGGACTTCCTAAAGGAGATTTTCCCTTTCTGTGAGTTCTTTCCAGAGCTCTTGTTGGAGCAATTTTTTTTAAAAACAAATAAAATCGTCTGACTCTTTGTAATGACTTTACAGGAAGCAACTATTCAACCATTGTTGTCCATAGCACAAAATAAAAACAAGTCTACCCTCAGCCAGATGGCCTGGAACAGAACTCCCCCCAAAAGTCACTGCCTGCCTTTCCTGATGCCTTTTTAGACAGGGAAGGGAGTTAGTGTGTGTTGAGAGAAGTCATGTATGGGTAGCACCTCCTCAGAGACAGCACTCCCACAAAAGGCAAATAAATTGTCTCCAGACAACCAAGCCTTTTGCTTCGTTTCCACAAGATGACTGGATTTTAAGGAGCTGGACTGGTTAGACTGGCACATAAAGATGAAGGGAGAAGCTGAGCCTTTCTATTCTTCTGTATTTATTGGCCAAAACAGCTGGGGTTCAAACACACTCCGTATTATGAAGCACCTATTAATATCGTCTCCTGATGGAGAACAGGGTATTTTTTTCTTCTTACATGTTTAATTAGCAAGCATTGTGTTATGTCTTTACTTCAATAAATTCCAGTTGAGAAAGATTTTGGGTGCACATGTGAATGAACGCTTGTCTTGAAAGACAGAGCAAAAAGAAATTCATAATCATGTTTCCCTTGTTGTATTTACTGTTTTGCTTCTAAAGGGAATATTACTCCACTAAGAGATTCATAATTAGGAGGATGCCAGATGGGTTATCAATGTGGTTTTAAATTTTTATACGTAGAGTGCTTGTTTTTGCAGGGGATGCTTTGGTTACATGAACAGTAGTTAAATATAAATGTCTTCTATGAGGAGACTATTAACTATTCCATGATTTTGAATTTGCTGTCAATTTAATTCTTTTTGCCTCCCTTCCTCCTTCCCCCCCACCCCCTTTTTATCTTTTCTTTTCTTTTCTTTTCTTTCTTTTTTCTTTTCTCTTTTCTTTTCTTTTCTTTTCTTTTCTTTTCTTTTCTTTTCTTTTCTTTTCTTTTCTTTTCTTTTCTTTTCTTNTCTTTTCTTTTCTTTTCTTTTCTTTTCTTTTCTTTTCTTTTCTTTTCTTTTCTTTTCTTTTCTTTTCTTTTCTTTTCTTTTCTTTTCTTTTCTTTCCAGCTTCTCTGGTGGGATGAATAAACTGAATCAACTACCTACGTGAAAGAATAAAACTTGAAAGCAGAACTGAAACCCATATAGTCACCTGAAAAAGTCAACAGCTTTATCAGTAAAAAGAAATGAAAAGTCAGGACTTAGGGCACCTTTCTTAAGTTCCAGGGAAAGGTGTTCTGGTTTGGTTGGGTGGCTCAGAGGCCAGTGTGTGCTTAGCATCATTGCCACGGGAGGCGCAGCAGCGTGGTGACAGGGAGGAGGAGAAGACCTGAGGTTGGAGAACCTCAGGTGGGGAGTGATGTGATCACAAAACAATTTCCAAAGCGAGAATGAGAAATTACAGGTGACCACAAAAATCACGGTGTGACAAGGCCATGCACCAGACCCCACAGCTTGAATTGCTGCCCCACAGAAATCCTACACCTCCCTGGGAGGAGGGGATTCTGCCTCAGTGTTGTATGCTTTGCAAATACAGGCTGGCTGAAGAGCCCTGCTGCAAGCTGCTCTGGCCCAGACAGTGGCAAAGGCCTGTGGTGTCATTACAGACCAGCTGCTGGAGGGTGGGATGCCTGCTCAAAGACATGTTAATACGAGCACAGCAGACGGGTGTACGCACACACGAGTGCGCAGTGTGTGTGTGTGTGTGTGTGTGTGTGTGTGTGTGTGTGTGTGTGTGTGTGAGTGAGTGTAGGTTCTTCGCCTTTTTACTCTTCCAAGAGCACACTTCCACCTTCCACGCCAAAGTGAAACTCCCCTCTGCAGGATTTATGTCAAAGCCACCACATCTTCATCACCTGCCAGAGCTCTAGGTCAGACAAAAGGGCCGTGTCCCTTTTCCCTTTTTTTTCTTCCGAGTCCCCTCTCTATCCCAAGGTTTAGGAGCTGTGATAAACAGAAGGGAGCCATACACAGCATAATGATAACCCAGATGACACTGTCATATCTGCATTCATTCCATGTGTAAGTGTTACTGAAGGAAAAGATTTTGTTATTAAACACCGGGAAAGGGTGACCAGAACTGGCAAAAAACCCAAGGGAAAACACAATGGAAACAGAAAGATCATTAATGTAACAAAACCAGTTTATGAAAAATCTATGTCAGGTTAGGGTCAAATCCAAACCAAACCCTTAGACATATCTCAGAAAACTTGTAGGGGTCAGCTCATCATCTCTGAACATGGTTTTCAATGAAAAGTCTCACTGTCACAGTGTAGGGTGTAGGGAATCACAACCTTGCAAGCTCCAAAGCTGGAACATAGACCTGGTTCTCTAGGACAGAAGCCAAATTGAAGACTGATTAATGAAAACAGATAAAAAAAAAATTACTAAGGGCTTTGAGTTCAATGGCAGCTCATAAAAGGATACATTTTTAGAGGAAAATAAAGGAAAATACATGTTTTTACATGTATACTCTGTCATACATGTAAAAACATGTTGGGTTTACATGTCGTAATCATGTTGTACTGGTATAAATGCAATTAGGAAATCGTTGGATTATCAACAGAAAATAACCCTTAATGATAGGGACAGTGAGGGAAAGGTCATGTGAGATCATTAGGTCATTTTCAGTAGAGAAATTTAAAATTATTGTTGATGAAATACAAGAGAAAGTTGTGTAGAGGAAGCTCTTACATGGTATAGAGATTGGACAGAGAGGGTGTCCATGGGTTTGTGTGGACAAAGGCAAAACTTCATGAGCAATATTAATTGGGGCTTTATTTAACTGAAGTTCAAGACCCACAGGTGGCTGGCTCTGTGACTTGCTACTGAGAGTATGGCTTTGTGTATTCAAGTTTGCTTTAATGGCCTCCATCTCCTCTGGGGAGAGGTTTTATCAAGGGGATAGAACTGTCTCTCTTCCTTCCACACAGAGCATCTCTGCGTTTGAAGAAGTTTGTCCTGCTGGTGCTCTTCTTCAGCTCTGTACAGCCACAGATTACAAAGCAAACATCCCACAGTCTAACCTGGTATGTGAGTGGCAAAATTTCACTATGTGCCGTTAATTCTTCCATCCCTCTGCTTCTCTTTGGCTTTCCTCCCGCAGAGCCTCTGGGGAGGCTCCCTCCTTCCAGCGACAGGGAAAGCAGGGACAGGAGATGCTCAGGGAGGAGGCTGATCTGACCTCAATTTCTGCAGCAGCACAGCCAAGAGAGTTTTGTGGAGGGGTTAGAACTACCCTTGGTTTTCACAGCAGTGATGAATTTTGTTAAATGCAATGGGGAACATGATGCTAATTAGGAAAAATTAAAAGATGTAGCAGTCCAAATTGAAAGAGGTAACCAGCCAGTGAAGGAATGGTTGTGTGTCTGCCTGGAGGGTTGCCTACCTCGCACACATTCTGCACTGCTCTGTAGTCCTTCCAGTAAACTCACGTTTATTCAGGAGCAGCAGCAGGACTGGGAGTTTTTCAGACTTTCTCTAAGCAACATTTATGGGACAACGCGGTCAACATTCCCCTGCTTTGTCAGGTCATAATGGCAGGTGTGCAGCTTCACTGGGCTTAGGGGTTATTTTCAAAAATATGATGTGTTGAACCTCTCACATCTTCTAGATGTGGATAAGAGGGAGAAACTGTGGTGATTTAAACTCCCAGAACTACTTCACTACACAGCTATGGCTCCCTGTGCTCCTGCTTCTTATCGTAACAGTGTCAGCAACCTTCTGCTAACATGTGTGGGTGTAGAAGTTTTTCTGAGATCCAAGAACAGAAAGACTCTTACCTGCATCTTTGTTTTCCTTCTTGTGCTAATGACAGCAGCTATATTCCTAATAAAAATATTCAGAGGACCATGTTATGCCTGTTTCTTAAATTGCGATCATTATGTGACTAATCATAATAATAATATTATATTAGGAGGAAAAATGTTGGAAGATATTCCCTAGAGGAAAATGAATTTCTTTTTATCATCTACAGTAGTTTATTTCACATATTCATGACCCTCCTGGTATTCTTTTTTCTTTTTTTTATGATGAGCCATAAAAATGACAAAATACATTAGCAAAGTTCTCGGTTTATGCTAAAATGACCATATTCAAAAATAATAACAGAGACTTGTATCAGCAATGCAAAAGATGCATGAAGTAATTGGTGCTTAATTTGTACACAAACTGTCAAGGCAGTTTTCCTCACGGCCTGCATCTTCTGAATTCATTAGTCTCTAATTAAGGCCAGTTGGGACCAGCAGTTAGAAGGTTAAAGAGGTTCTGACAGCCCTAATCATTGCTCAGGAAGCTGAAAATGTATGCAAAGTCTCGGCAGATGGGGTGAGATCTGCTTCTGCCAAGTGATAACTGTTATTCCTTTGCACCTCCAAAGCTGTCATCCTAATAGGCACATTTTAAATTTATTAATGCTCTAGTTACAATGCATACACAGTCTCTAATGGTATGTCATTCAGAGTATATAAACTGAGCAATTAACACATATTACCTGGTAATGGTAAAATTATTTGTTGCCTGTTTGATTTTTTTTTTCAGTTTCCTAATCCGGCAAGAATAGCCATAAGAAAAGACTTTTCTTTGTTAAAAAAGGGGAGGATTCTGAGCTGCTTGTTTGTTAACCATGAATTCTTTGTTTCTGCAGACAAAAAGCTCACAAGCCATAACTAACTTTTCTTTGATTTCCAGTGCCTCAAAGATTCCGGTTTTGGGGATTATAGGTTTTTCAAACTCGAAATGTAAAGGATGTGTGTTTTCAGTAGTTCAAATATAATTTTAGAAGGTGATTTTTTAAATTTTTTTTTTTTTTAAGCCCTTTTAAAAAATAGTGGGTGAATTTCTCAGCCAGATGTTGTTGTCCTCCCCTCTTTCCCCACTACTTCAGTGAGGTGCCCGTATTGTTTCCCCTCTGTGGTGGTATCTCTCTCCTTAATCCTTTTGGGTTTAAAGCTGCCTAATCAAGGGGCAGGCATGTTTGCAGGTCTCTGGGTGCATGTGAAGGCTCCAGCCGTGGGAGGCCTTTAATTGCGTGCAGCACTGGTGCCACGGCAGGGTGCGAGGGGAGAGCCCACGGCAGAGACCCCCGTGCAGGGAGCGGAGCAGCCACCCAGCCCAGGAATCCCGAAGAGTGCTAATCATCTGCTAAGATGTTAATGTAAGCAACACAACAATTATGCACCCAGTGACTTATAGGCAGGCCAGGAACCTACTCCTCTGTTAGAATTAATTGATTTTGCTCTGTGTAATGAGCGCAGCACAAATACGGAGAGGGAAGATGGTGTGATTGAAATGTGGGCCTGGCTCTATATTCACCAGCCTGAGTCATGACTGACTCCAAAAACACCAAAGATTTCAAAATGGTACAATATGGGCATGAGACACAGTCACAGACCAACTTTCTGCTGCTCTGATTTCTCCAGGTTGTGTTTCAGACCGTAGCACCTGAGAGCAGCTCCGCAGAGATGAGGCCCAGGGTGTGCCTTCCAGACACAAACTCCAATCTTGTGTTTTCTTGACACATCAGCAGTCCTGATGAAGTCCAAGGAGAGTTTTCCTGAGTGGGAGCTGTGTGGCCAGACCCTGTCACAGACAACAGGACTTCCCTGATGGCTACAGATAGCGGCAGCAAAAAATGCTGCCAAGATGGTCCCTGCTGGAACCTGGGATTAAATGGCCCTGCTATACTCCCTCACTCTGTAAAAGTACTTTCTTCAGTAGGTTTCCAAGCAAATAAGGATCATTAGTCTCATTTTACATCAAGGGAAGCTCAGGAACAGAATGAAAAAATACTTGTATCTCAAGTGGGAAAAAAAAAAATTAAAAAAAATCGAAAACCTAGAAACCCCCACCTATAGAACATATAAGATGGAAAAGGAAGGGAATCAAAGCTGATGAATTTTATAGAACAACTTTGACCTACATGGTTTTCAGAGAATGGGTAAAAACCTTGATCACCTTGACCTGCATCACTGTTGTATAGGAGAGTGTTACTCTAATGATCCTCACCTTCTGATGTGGATGTACAGCAGAGCTCTAATCCCAACACCTTTCAAGTTTGAGCAGCACATAACCAGCGTGGAGTATGCTTAAGCCTAAGCTATAGATAGCTCCCTGAGTTACAGTAGCTTTATGCCAGGACAGTTTGTTTCCACTGAGATCTCTCTTATCTGAATGATCTACTTTGCTCCTAGAGCATCACTAAGAGGTATGATACTTCCTAGGCTGAGTTTCAGGTTGCAAAATGCACCCTATCCAGGCTTCGAGTCAGAGACAGACATTTATTTTTTTTCAAAACAAAACATACATTAAGGCAGAACCTGCTCTCAGGATACCCCTGTGCACCCACAGTTTGATGTGTATATCCACAAAAACCCATGAGGGAGGGAGGATGGTCAAGAAGCAGGACATGCCTCTGGATGTCCTTTACTTACACCAAGGCACTGCTCAGTAGGCTGTCCAAGACATGTAATTTTAGATTATTTTATAGAGCAGTGGGCAAAAGCTGAATATTCTACAAATCTTCTAACCCAATAAGTATGTGTATTAAATTACAGTGGTATAAATGTGGTGGGGCTCTGGTTTAGGAGGATTTGAGCAGCCAGAAGGCACACCATGTTGACACAAAGCTAGGAAACTGCTCAGCTGTGGAGACACAGCTTCCTGTTTCTTCAAGTATCTCTCTCCCAACCAGTCTGGAGCAGAGAAACCAGCGAATATCATATGCTGCAGATGGATCAGCGATGGATCGTGTACAGCTAGCTGAGTCTGGCATGGTCTGATTCCTCTTGTGTTTGCTGGCTACTTACCCAGCTGACAGCCAGACATTTGTGGGGTAAATCATTTCCAGTTGTTTCACAGAAGAAAACTGTCCAGCAGTATAAATAATAATTCCTCTCGGACAGGGGTTTCAGTGTTTGCCTGGGGCTCTGGGGCTCTGCTGCGTCCTTTCAGAGCCTCCCCCCCTGCCCAGCACATCTTCTCCTGGAGAGAGATAGGAGGTCCCTGCTACAGGCCAGTCATAGACAGCAAAAAGAGGTGCCAGCTATTTTTTCTAAATTTTTGTCTTTGTCCATACATAAGTGGACAATGTTATGAACAGTAATAGAAACTCTTGGCCAAAAATAATGGAGGCAAATTGCTTGTAAAATTGTTAAGTGACAAAGTTGCCTGATTTGTACCATCAGTAATGCATAAAACTTGAGGGACTGGACACAGACTGATGCTTTGCTAAGAGAGAGTTCAGCCTGTGTGAAAATTTCTGGTTGTTGCTGTGGCCTTTGCTGGCTGTTGTGTGCTGAGGAGACTCTGGGGAAAGGGAAAGCTTAGCAGTGACAGTCTGAGTTTTGCTTAAATTCTGCAATTTGTTGCTCTTCCCTTTACCTTCTCCTCTAGGCAGTCCAAGGTGATGCCCTCTTCCCACCGCCTGCCCAGAGTCACACGATAGCCACCTCCTGCCAGCCAGCACAGGGATTTCTCTGCTGCTTTCCAGCTTCCTGATGCTAGTGTGGAAGGGCAGCAGAAGGAAAAGGGCCGTGCAGATGATGACCCCACACTGTGCTGAGCCCCAGGTGCCATCTCTGGCCCACTGGCATCTGGTGTGGCATCAAGAAGTCAGGGCAAGCACAAAAACATATGGGGAGCCATTGTGCAGCTTGATGGTGTCACTGTTCTGCCCTGAGTCATGGCATATCATCCTGGGAGGGTCCACTGTTCACTGAGGAGCAGGCAATGCTCAAGATGCAATGGGAAAAGGTCTCTGCAGCTGGAGAGAGGTGCTGGCTTCCCCCAAAGCCCACATTTGAACTGAAGGGTCTTCCTCAGCTCAGCCAGTGGCACTGCAGTGTCCTGCTCATCTTCTTGTTCAACAGAATTTCCATGTAAACTGTCAATTCCTTGCCAACCACTTGTTCTGCATTGCATCTTGCCTACAGCCAGAACTGATGACCTGTCATACCAGTTCAGTCCATTTTGCTGGGTCTCCATATCACACACCCAGGAAAAATGAGTCCTGTTGGGACAGATAATGCTAAATGACATCACACTGAGGACGAGATGAGGGCAGATTGATGCCTGCATTCATGTGCAGTGTCTGCTGCCAGGTGTGATGTGAAACACACCCAGGTCACACGGGCTTGAAAGTGCTACTAAATGGAGGGCAGGAGCTAAGCTCCTTTTTAATAGGAATTTATGCAGAGCAAGCTAGGAGCATAACCATGAACCATCTTGGGTTGCTGTCTAAGTAGCTACCTCTCTACTGAACCTCCCTGACATCTGGCACTTTCCTCCAGGACGGGTAACTTTTCCACCTCAAGGCCAAACAGAGCCTTTTTCTGCAGCCTTGTGCTAACTTTCTATAGCAAGGAGAGCTGGGGGAACTGATGCCCTCAGAAATATTTCTCTGCAGGGTCAGAGTCTCTTCAACACCAGCAAGAAGCTGGTGCTCCCGGTGGCATGCTAAACCTCAGGACCACAGCTCAGGATTCGCAGATTCATAAATGTCCAATAGGACCCAAGGCTGCAAACACAAGCTGTGCAATGTTTCTTTGAACTGGTGGTCACAGACTATGTAGTTTGGCTTAAGAAATGCTGTAGTTGTGTTTAAGAAATTTCAGACCCATTGCCATTTTGTAGTTATTCTGTGTGTATCAAAAAAAGCCCAACAGATTAAAAATAATTTGAGTATTTGACCTGCTATTGCGTTTTTTCTGTCAAAACCTTAAAGAGTGTCTTCTTTAATAACTATCATGCTGCATAGTTTAAATTTCCTTATTTGTGTGACTGCTTTCTTGTGTTAAATAACCTCTCTTAGAGCTCTCCCAGTGATTTTTTTGTGGTGGCAGAAGAGCTCTCTACTGCTGTTTTATCACACTCATCTCTATTTCTGCTGAAAAAAATAAAAATAAATGGAGGTTCAGGGCAGCTGAGTGAACAACCTGAAGGACTGTCAGCAGCTGAGGAAGACAGCACAAAACTTCACACTGGGGTGAAACTTGGTTTGCCTTGGAGCAGCTCTTCCTGGGTTGTACCAGAGCGAGCAGGGCACCTTCAACCCCTGGAGATCTTGTCTGGTTTACAACGGGGTCCAGCTTCCAGTGGCCAGGTAAGAGGAAGCCAAAGCGGTTTTCCAGTGCCACCTTCTTTTCCAGGCAGTCCAGCTTGATAAAACCAACAGATAAATGGCCCCATAATCTTAAAAGGTCTTTTGAAAGTTTTGGTGTCAAAGAAACCTCCTGTGATTCATAATGTAAATAATCAAGTAGAAAAATGGAGGCATTTGTAAAAATACTGACAGGAGTGAGTCGTTCTGTAGGAGCTCTCCTGGACACTAAGCATTTCTTCTTGGATATGTGTTCAGTGATTTTAAGCAGATTGTATCTTCAGTGCTGCAGCCTCTGACATATAGTTATTACAGCTGATGCTGCGTGCAGTCAGAGCAAGATGTGACTTGTCTACTATACCATGCAAAGGTGAACAGCTCCCTAAGAAAAGATTCAAGCAGAGTAATCCATTAGAGTCCATTTACAAACTAACAGATATTTTACAGACATTCAACAGACGTTCAATCAAATCATAATCTCAGAAACCTGCCAACAATAAAACCCATAAATTAAAATCAAGTTATATAAGCATGACTTGATGAACCTGATGTAATCTGATGGCATGAGATGCATATCCTACATTAAGTAACGAATTCCCCTTCTTTTCTCTTACCCATTAATAGTGGGGCAGAAAATGAGTAGCAAATATTTTGTAGACAACAAACCCAAACCTGAACACAAAGACATTATTTAACAAGGGATTATTTGTCATTAATTTCAACTTTTCTATTAACAAATTGATGGCTGATAAACTTCCCATTAAAGGCAAGACAATTCCTCCTTTTAAAAGGCAGTTTACAGTGTGTGGCATGTGGTAAGACCCAAGCAAAACAACCTCTACTTCTGTGTGTTCTGTGCTCCTCGTAGGCAGCAAAGGGCTGTGTCTTGTGGCTACCCTAAGATTTTTCTTGTCTGCTACAACTGCAGACTCTGTCTGGGTCTTACTCAAGGGGGAACTGATAAGCTGCAAATTCCCTCCTGAACTCCCTCATGACTGCCTGCAGGAAAGAGAGTATCTTGTAGGAATTTGGTATCTTGCAGGAATGGGGTATATTGCCTTCATGACCAGGAATTATGCTTTAATAGCATCTCTGGTCACAGGGTGGAAGGTGAAGCATGCTGAAGATAAGGCATGAGTAGGTGTTTGTTAACATGTTTAGGAGAGAAATTCCGGCTTTTGTGGAACATGAGTGTGCACAGGAGTCTGTGGGCAATCACTAAAGAATGAGCTGCCTAAAAGTGCATGTAAAGGGCAATCTTGGGAACATGTATTTATTACTTTGGTTATATGGCTCACACACCTCCAGCGCCCATCTGCAGAAAAGGTCTGAGGGCTGCTCTTCCTGCTCTTTGCTTGGAATAGCAAATACATCCTGATCCTGGAAAAGGAGCAAAAGCTCCATTTCACACCCTCTGCTGTCCCATCCACCCCATGTTTAGCCTGGAATTTGTGGAAATATCTTCACAAATGCAACCAGATAGCTGAGTAGACCTAATGAAGCTTAATTGCCACATGCTTATTACATTTTCAGAGTGAAGAGCACCACGGTCTGAATGTCTAAATTCAGACAGTGTTACCAGGCCAGCTGCTATGACATTTCTATGTTCCAGCATCATGCAAACATAACAATTAATTTAATTTCTTTATATCAGAAAAGCAAACCAAGAAACAGATGTCAAAGTCTTGACCTGAACATCTTCAAGAAGAGGTGAGGTTTTCTCTAAACTAAGGGTCTGATAGGACCTGCAAGCTGCAGGGATTGGGCAGACTCTCACTGGGGACACTGGGGACAGCTGGGGAAGACCTGGGCAAACGCAGACAGTGCATTCCCCTGACCTTTCCATACCTAACTCTGGCTCGCCACACTTCATAGCTTGGGGGCTACAGCTTTTGTGGAAGACTAAAAAAGTGGGTGCTGAAATCCCATTGAAAGTAGATGCTGGACCCCTGTAGGTCTTAAATCCAGCTGAAATGTTTGTGGTTGTGATGATGAAGCTGTTGAAATGTGTCCTGCATTAGGGTGACATGGTTCTTCCTGACTCTTAAAGATTACACCTAAAAATATAACACTTAGGGATATTTTTAGAGGAACTCTCAGCTAGGAAAAAGGCAAGCTCCTGAGAACAATAAGAAGAAACAGTGAAAAGTAGATGAGAAGCACAATTCAATTTTCTCTTTATTTAAAATTAGGATGCCTCTTTTTAAGTAAAGGAATTTCATTCGTGTGCATTTTTTCCTTGTTTTAAATGGAAAAGGATTTGTGACTGACAAAGGCTCTGTTCTGTTCAAGTGATGAAAAGACTGCCCTATTTATATACTTAAAATATTATCTAAGTGAAGAAGTCCCAGGTGGTGCAGAAGCTCTTTTCATTGCCATTGTGGTTATTTTCGTTGGCCTAGCTTCGATTCAGCATATAGAAAAGGCAATGGGTGCTGGCACACAGGAGCCTTGCCGTGTGGTGTGGGAGAAGTTGGGAGCTCCCACGTCTGGGGCTGAGCTGGGGACCTTCTGGCAGGGGCAGAGTCTTCTGCCTCACAGAGATAAACGAGCTAAAAGCTTTCCAAATGTTGTCTAGATGTGAAAGAAAGAATAACTTTCTCCAGATATGTTTTGCTAAGGTGCCACTTCTCTTTTGAACGAGAAGCCTCTTCAAAGGGATTGGCTTTTTCATCTCAATGCTGTAGCGAAACAATACTCAATTCTTGGTACTGAATGTCTTCAATTACCACAATACCTTGCAGGATATGACACTAGAAAGGTTATGCATAGAGAGGATAATTTTGGTTCATAGCCTCTAAATGTTCCCAGCCGCAATAGTGTGGTGAAAGAAGATGTCTTCCAAGAAGTTCACATTACTGGCTGGAGTAAAATAAAATAGCTATATTGTTTCAGCCAGCAATTTCTTCCCATTGTCTTCGCTTTAAAAACCGAGCATACTCAAAGGCGAAGGGATGTGTTTCACTACAATTTGAGAACTGTACTGTAACCAAATATTATCTTCATTTTGCTCCTTGTTTCATGTTACTTTTTGGTCCTTGAGTTCTCCAAAGTTCATCACTGTCTGTGACATTACTGTGACTTGCTAACTTTCTCATTATTTCCCCAATCAATAGGAGAACAATATATGGTGTTATTCTGTATTTCAGTTACCTGTCACTCAGTGTTTTATCTCCATTGATACTCCAGGTACTGCTCACAGAAACCAAAGTAGGCTGTCTTGTCTTCCGCTAATCTTGAATGCCTTTTGTTCAAGAGGTGTTTTGTATTCATCAGTCAACTAAGGACTCATCCTGAAGAAGCCCTCAGTCAGCACATAGATCTCAGTGAAAAAGGGATATGCAGCTCGTGAAATATTCATAGCAAAAGGTACCTCAATCATTTTCACCTTTTGACCCTTTGAGGCTAAAAGGATTATCAACAGTAAGTGGCAAATCTTCTGGATGGGAAATTTTCGTAGGTGAAATACCTTGCCATTCCTTTTAGCCACTTTTGGTATTAAGCCTATTCAGAAGGTACATTTATCTACCCACTCTATCTGCCACTACAATTGTGTCAAACTCAAAACACTTTTAATAAAAGTCCAAAGTTAAAATGATAGTGATCAAAACCTGGAAATAGCCGCGACTTTTTTGAGAAATGAAAAAATGCCGTGGATGTTCTCTGCTTCCTGCACTTTACTGGGGGCAAAGAAGAGCCCTTTTAGAATAGCTGTAATAAATACAGCATAGTACTATTCATACCTAGAAGTGTCATTTGGGGAATCAAGTGACAAGTCATCTCAATTTGTGAAGTTAAAGTCTAGCACAATAAGTGAGATTTTCTGATACTTACAGTCTGCTAAAGGAGAAAGATGAATGCTGATGGTGGGCAATTAACTTGTTCAGGGATTTCCACAGCTGAGAGCAAGGCTGCAAAATCTGCAGCAATGGCTTGAGGAATGATTGCAAATAGAAACAGTCTTCTGAAATTGGCTATCAGTTCTCCATATCTAAAAAAATATTAAATTATATCTACCTAAATAAATAAAATCATCTCAGCTTTGGCACTAATCCATCCAGTCCTATCCTATCCTATCCTCTAAGTAACAGGATCTGTCCTTTCTAAACAGCACATTAGCAGCATCAGAGACATGCTCCAAGGCAATGAAAATAAGCAGCAAAATACAGTGTAAACCTGGGCAGAAACAAGGACAAGTTTGAGGAATCCTGAATTCATACATACCCTGAGGCCTACTGGGAAAAGGTTTTTGGTGGGGCAATACCGTGAGAAGCATCAGCATAAACAATTCTGATGTTGGGGCTGTCCGAGCAGATGGCTTGTCCAACACAGCCCAAAGTTTCGGGTGACTCTGGTATCATTGTCCAAAGGGCAGTCACCAGGCCACCTGCCAGCAGGGTGGGCCATGCCCTCCACTGGTATGGATCAGCACATGGCTTCATAATCATGCCAGGGTAGAAACAGTTCTTCTGGTGGTGTTTCATCAATGAACAGTCAGATGAACATCCCATCCATTGCTTAAAAAGCATATAGCAGTGGCCAGGAGATAACACACCCTGAAATGTGAAATGCAGTTAAGACCCTAGAGGATAAGTCAGTGCTGTGTTCTCGGGCCAGAGAAAGGACAGCAAAGTTATCCACGACTGCAGAGATTACCTGTGACAAGCCACCTGGTCTGTGCCTCAGTTTCCTGAACTGCAGATCTGAGTCAGCATCAATACCTTATAAAAAATATTAACAAACCCCCTTTTCTGTAGGGGAATTTGGCTTTCTGTGTTCTGCAGTACCATTTTGCCTCCTGCTGATGCATCCACAAGTGAAGTATATACCACCAGTAAACAGAGATTCTTATTGCATCAAATTTTATATAGAAATGTCCTGAATTTTGATATACCTCTGCAGTTTTTGCCATAGCTTAGAAATTACTTTGGAATTGCTTGTAGTGTTCCCTTTGTGCTGGAATGCCCTCCACCTTCCCTCCTATTTTCCTAGAAGAATTTTTGGTTATGCATTTACATGAGAAAGACTCATTGAAAAAATAGGGGAAAGCAAAGACCATTAGTGTACATAACAGGCCAAAGTCCTTTTGTCCACTCTCCTAAATATTTTCTTTACTTCAGGAAATGAACTGCATGTTTCAGTCCAATGTGATTCTTGGAGTGCATGAAAAAGTATGCTTGGTGGAAATAAATGGTAAAATGTTTTTCTCTTTGATTTCTGTTAGAAGTATTCTTTCGGCATATTTAATTAGGCATATTGGATAGCAGAATGACAGAACAGTCTTGGTTGGAGGTATCCTTCTGGATGACAAAAGCATGCTTCCCTTCAGTGGTAAATCATATGGATGCAGCAACTATGAAGATTTATATTTCTCTTGGAGTCACGTGTTGTGACTGGTGAAATTATTCTCTTCCCTGTGGAAAAAGACAGGCCTATAGCACTAAAATGAATTAGCAGATTTCCAGAGTTATTTCAACAGTGTTGCTATAGGGGAGAAATGAATGTGTTTCTCAAAAAACTTCCCAGCAGGTTCAACATTTAACTCTCTTTGAGATGTCAGTGTTTCCAGAAATCTGTCAGCTGGTGGCTGAAGTTGGAATAGAAATGCTTATCTGGACACCTGAGGGAAGAAACATGGTCTGGGAGGTGCCAGGAGTCCAGCAGTTTTCCCAGACTGTACTGGGACTGGCTGAGTGAGTTACACTGGAAAGCAGAGCATGCTTTTGTGGATTAACCCCTGGGTTTGAGCACATTTAAGCAGAAAGAAAGAGATCTCTGAGGTCTGGATCATGCAGTAGAGTACATGGCTCCAGGATCCCTGATGTGCTCTCTCTGTAAGCTCCCTGGCATTCTGTAAGGGACTGGCACACTGAAGGGGAAAGCTCTACCCTGCTCTGCTGGAGCAAAGAGCCATGGAGTGCTCATCTCCTTCAGGAACTGTAAGAGTCTCTCTTTCTGTGCCCACTGAACTCTTAGCTTGTGTCAGAAAACGGGATGACTGACTATGCTCTTGGGAGAGCTATATCCATAAAATACATGCAGAAGCCTGATATTCTCCAAACTCGGAATCTTTTCACCCATAATGTATCCAAGGCCTAGGATCTATGTAAAATGTCAATCACCTCCTGAAAAAGAAGCTTCTGCAATGGCAAATGGCCTCTTTCAGAGGCCTCAAAATATTCAATGAGCTATTATGAAGCCAATAAAAATACAGACAGGGAGGCACATCCTGCCATTAACTTCAAAAGAAAATTAACAAACGATCGTGCTCAGAGGGGAACCCCACAGCTCAGGGAGAGGTGGGGCAACACAGAGCCTTTCACCTCAAGGTCCTGGATCCAAATCCCACTGAGCTCACAGTCTATCTCCAGGCCAAATGAGTCCTTCACCTCAGCCCAGCTTCAGGTGTGCAGACCTGCTTCTTTCTAATACTTGGGCAAATAAGCAGTTTGAGGCATATGTCTGATACTATTGGTTTCACTGATTGAAGACTCACACTTGTTATGTGTCTGTAGGTCTGGCTCTTGCTGTATATACAGCTCTTCTCTGATCAAAAAATAATTAAAATTTGAGTATTATAACCAGAAGTAGGATTTAACAGAAACAAAACCAGTGATTACAGCTGTTGATTGTAGGCAAAGAAAGTATAAAACATGGTATCAACAGCTCGCTGCTGCCCCAAAAAGCAAGAAACATCTTTAGAAACTTGGCACAAGCTTCACCATTTTAATGCTCAAGCTGAACAGATACCAGCACTTGCAAAGAGATTTTCCTTATAACTTTAATTAATGTACCCAATATGAAAAGCAAAAGCAGCACCTTGTTGTCACGCATCCCTCAGTATCAAAGAGAAGCATTAGCTAGAAATGAATCACAGTGACCCTCTGAAAATGGGCTGAATGTTTTCATTTTGCATGCTGAACCAATTGAGTCATGAGGAAGCAGCAGCAAGATTTTAATTCCATATTGTACATCCCTACCTCTGAATTTATTTACCAAGTATAACATTTATTTAATGTAATTTAGTTCTAAATATTTAAAAGCTCACTTTGTTTAATATGTTTTCAAGTACAAGATGTTAAGTAATTATGGATGATGTGGTGGTCTTTTATTAGGTAGTTAATGACCATCTGGGAATTCAAGCCCCAAGGCAATGCCAAGGGCTTCTGAGTATTAGCTGGCCATTAACATAGTGGTAATGGACTAGCACACTCTACATGATTATGACTATTAACTAAGCATAAAAAAGTAACATTCAAATTAAAATAGGAAATTCAGGTTTAAGGCTTCTCTAGCATCCTTAATTTAATCAGATCATAGTGACCCATATGGCTGAGTCTTGTGCTGAACTGGATCATACAGCAGGGATTCAAGCTGGCATCTCCTCTGGCCATAGCAGAGCTGTGTAGTCAGGTCACCAATGCTCCCAGGTGCCACTGTCCCCTTGTCACAGTCACAGCCTGGGGACCTGCTCATGCTGGGACTGCTGCCATCCCAGTCCCCCTGCATCATCCGGGTGCCTGTGAAACAGGAGCTTGGGAGATGCTGCCCTTCCCTGGCATCATGAATGGAGCCAAGAGGGATGCCCTGACAACCTCCTACCCACCGCTGGGGCTTGGAGGCTCCTTGCTGGACCAGCTGGCATCTTGGATACTGGAATTACCCCAGAGCAATGGCAAAACAGGCTCAAGGCTAGGATTGTGTTTCCCTACTGCACACTTCACAGTCACTGCATTTTTCTGGTGCTTTCTTTTCTCTTTTAATTAGGTGATGAAAGACAAAGATATTCATTGTGAACAAATCTTAGATAAAAGGCTTAGTGCAGTTTAATATGCTCAGGCAGCGTAGCAGCTCATAAACAATACTTGGGAGAGGAGGTAAGAGCAGATACTGATTTCATTTTGCTGCTGGCTCAATGCTGCACTTCTCTTCTCTTAGGCAGGTATCAACACTGCTTTCACAGAAGTTAGAGGCAGAAAAGATCTATTAGATTATACTGTTCTCTTGACATGATAATGTGTTCTGTATAGACTTGTATTGAGTTTGTTTTGCCATTGCTTGTCATGAAGTCTCTGCAGGCTTGAATTGCCATCATTTTGCCATCAGAATGACATCTTAATATGGTCTGTGTTCCACAGAGTTGCCATGACATTACCATGAGATCATTAGACTATGCTAAGTCACATGCAAAAGAGAAAAACATGATGCTATAGAAAACTGCTTTTGGGATTTGAAAATTTGATTTTTATTTCTTCATTGCACTACAGGTCTTTGGTCAGGAAAAAGAATTCAATGGAAACCTAATGGGCTGTGATGATCTGTGAAAATGCTCTTTATTGTTATCACAAAATGTTAAAACATTTTTGTTAAAACAAAAATGTCTTTATTGTTATCACAGAGTCCTATCTAAAAATAAAAGAAAGTGAAAAATGTGCATTTTGCTCTGGAACAGAGATCTGATTAAAGTTGGGTGTAAACATGCTGAAATAAAACAGTAGAACAAAAAAAAAATAAAAAAAATCAGCATCAAATAAATGTTCTTCATAGAGATACTTTTGAGGTAAGAGTTTCTCCACTGATGAATGCAGCCATCTCTGGGCTGAAATACAACAGTTTCATAGGACAGAGCAATGCCACATGAAGCCGAGAGCCAAAGGAAAAGAAATATGCCCAAGGTGTGTGCAGTTAATGCAAAATATTTGTACTGCTGTGTCCCTGGAATACACATGATCTCAAGTCCAGGAAAAAATTAAAAGGTTAAAAAAGTTGCAACCAAAGAAACAACAGGACAGTGCCAAGTGAAAGGTCACAAGACAAATGAAAAACACATCAACTGGCTCACCCACTGATGTGCTCCAAGAGCAAAATGACCCCCATCAAAATGTTCACCGTAAGTGCAATATCAGAAACTCTTCAAAGAATGCATGAAAATGTTGGCTTCCTAAATTAATCAAGTTTTATAGCTTGCTTGGAAATTTTGGTCAGGACTTTTAAATAATAATGTACCACCTCAACTAATACCATTTCCCCTTGAAAGCACACCTTTTTTTCCAGTAATAGGAAGTGTGCTTGTTGCCACCACCCCAATTTTATGGCACCCTATGTGCTCCTGTGTAGTGCCCAAAACTAGGAATGATCTTGGCTTAAATTTTGTGTCCATTTGCCTTAATGATTTCACTCCACTGTGCAAAGGGGAAAGAGAAAATAAAGGTTTAATGTGAAATCTGAAAGCAAAGGGACTGCACTTTCTAACGCTGTGTGCTATGCTCATCCAGAGCAATTATTATTGCTCATTACATTTCCATGCAGAAATCATTACATTTTATATCACAATATGCATTTTTTTATAAGTAAGCTTTAAACAAATTAGAATACTTAACATGCTTTTGAACTTTTGCCAGACGTGTGCTCCCAAGCCGGTTCCTTCTATTTACATTGTAGCATTTATCCATTTCCAAATATGAGAAGATTTATCTATCAGATTCTGTGCAAATTCAGTACACAGATAATTTGTAAAAAGCTTTCTTTTTCAAAATGTTCTGTGGTTTTTCTAATCTCATCTCTTTTCTAATTTCCTAATCATATAACCTTGAAGTCTAAAGACACAGCCTGTGATAATCTGTGTAAACTGTCTTTATTGTTATCACAGACATTTATTAAAAAAAAAAAACAACACACACACACACGCATACGCATTCAAAGCTGCCTTTTAAGTAATACTTTAGTCAAAGTTCAATCAGATCCACATTACTGCTACTCATCAGATAGAAAGTGTTTGCGAGCAGGAGGGGGATATTGACTTTAAAAATTCACTGGCGAGGCGTACAGAGCCTGCAGGAATGTCAAAACTCCAACCTGCATTTTGATGTTTTTGCCTCAGGTTAGTCTTGACTGACATGCTTGGAGCACTCTTGTTTGTGCTCCGGCATCCATTAACTGTCCTTGACTCAATGTTACACGGGCCTTTACGGTCAGCTCGGTGCCTAATGGTTACGGCAGATTAGATGCCACGAGGTGTAAGAAAAGCATACGCCTCACTTTAAGGGATCACATTGGTCGGTCCCTGCTTCATTAGGGGGTATTGTTTGATCCTAAATTAATGAGAGCCTGTTAATTATTATTCTGATAACTCTGCTTCACATGGGAGCATGTCAGGCAAGTGGTGCTGTAAAGAAACAGAGTTTTGCAAAAGAAAACAAAATGTCAAGGTTGAGGTGTCTTTGAGTGGGCTTGGTTTACACGTAAGGCATTTCACTCAAGTGCAGATGTGGCTAGATGTGGGGAAAAGAAAGTCTCAGCTGTACTTTTGTTCAACATTAAATGACTGCCTTGCAAAAACAGCTCAGAGAAGGCTTATCAGTCCAGCATATAGATAAATGTATACATCCATAATCCCCTGCGATGTGCATTGCTGACTTTCCTTCTCTTTGACTTTGTCCTTCCCTGGTTTCCACAAAGTTTTTGAAAAATGATCCAATACCCACTTGCATTTGGGTTCATGGAAAGTCTCCCTTTCAAAATAGGGTAAAATGGGTGCTAAAGCAGTGTTAACATTAACAATAATTTTAATTATTCTGATGTCACTCACGTTAATATATATAGAGAGAGATCTCTACAGTAAGTGCTGACAGGTACAAATGTGCCCATAGAAATGTTTTTCTTTAACATCAAGCTTAGATAAGCTTCTGAGGTGCCTATATTCATTTACTGGGAAGTACTGAGATTAGACAGATGTCTCAATTTAAAAAGGGAGAAAAAAATCTCATGTAGATGTGACACTCGTTCACCTGTGTTTTTCTGCCAGTGTATATAATGCTATCAGAACATAACCAGAGTTTTGATTTATACACCTCATTTGACGTTGACTGGCAGCTCTACAGAGAACACATGCAAAGAGATGGTAATTTTAAAATATGGAGATCTTATTAGGCCAAATGGAAAGAAAAAAAAAAGATCATTTCATTTTACTTCTTTTGAAATTGAATGGGGGGACAAACCACCAAAACTGAACATCTCCGCACTGAGGCGCTGGGAGCGCAAACCTGGACGGGGCCCAGGATGTGCAGATGTCTTTGAAAAAGGCCAGGCGAGGAATACCAAGTGCCCTAAATTCTGGCATTGGATGGGCTTGACATTTTAATCTGACTTAATAGTTGAGGGCAATCTAGGTTATTAAATTGACCTCTTCCACTTATCTGAGATATTTCACCAGCAAGAGAGAGAGAGGGGTGCTCCTCACTGCTCTGTGGCTTCGTGCTGCTCAGTTGCTGTTCACAGGAGGAAATGCAAAAAGTGCCTCTTCAGCTCTCCAGGTCATCCATGACTATGAAGTCGTGCCTAAATTTAGCATCTTTCAGTTTGAAAACATTTGCCTGGGCTCAGCAAATTCCTCAAATTTGAAAAGCTCTAGGCAAAAAGGGCTCTAAAATGAGCATCATTTTTTCTGGTAGTGTCAAAGTTGACTCCAACCAGATAGTGTTACTGGCAAAAGCTTGGGGCTTGTGATGTGGTGAAATGTTTGGAATGAGAATATGACATGAATAGCAAAAAAGTGGAATTAATTAAGAAAAGGAAAAAAGCATATGTCCCCATATAACTTGCAAGGATTTTGGTTAGGAAATTTCAGAAGGTCACATGGCTGGCTCCTTTTCTATGCTAGACCATAAATTTCATTATCTTGAAACAATGTTTTTCTTTCAACAAATAAAAAGCTAAAAAGGAATTGGAATGCTTTAAGCACAAGGGTGGTGAGAAATGTCTGTAGATTTTTCTCACTTTTTTATGTCTTGCATTGCTGAAGCTGCTTGAAATGTCTTCTTTATTTTCCTTTGGAGGAATTTCTACTGTTAGTGAATAATTCTCAGCTGACAGCTCTTGAAGACCAGAAGCCTACTGCCCAGCTGCAGAATGAAGCCACAAGGAAAACCAGCTTCATTCAGCTTCCCACAATGTAAAGCCTCTCTGCCTCAGCCCTGACCTAGTGGGTGGTCAGCTTAGTCTGTGTAGAGTTTCCAGGTTTTGGAAACACTACTGTTAGTAGCCAAGGTAGGCTCCTAGTTGGTGCTAATTTTCCTTGAAATTTCCAAAAGGAAAAGCTAAAAAAAAAACCAGTTGAAATAGAAAAACTGGTCAATCCTTAGCTTGACAGTGAACTCGACATATTTGGGGCATTGCTGAAAATAATACTTCAGTAGAGCCAAAGTCAGGCAGCTCCATGGTCATGCCATCTCACAGGGAGTACAGAGCATGCTTTACACCTTCTGCCAGGCACAGGAACTGGAGTGGGAGCTGCAGAAGAAGCTTTCTGCTTTAAGTTCTGCTTTGGCTACTGTCCTGCAAACCTCTTCTTGCTTCTGCTTTCAGATGCCTCAAAAAGCACATGGGTACATCAGGAACAGCTGCATCAGGGTACCTCAGGTCTGCTGGGCCAGACCTGGAGATTCCTTTTGCAAGTTTTGGGGGCAGGTGAGTATAACTATAAGCCATCACCATCTGCCAGTGCTTCTGCCAGTGCTGCAGGTGGACTGGTGCTAATGTGTGATTGCAACCCCATGGAAATGAGGGCGGGGGGGAAATGTATTCCTGGTCTATCCTGAAGTCAAATCACAATAAGCCTAACAAGCTGTGCGTACTTAAAAAAGGTCTCAGTATCTTCTGGAGAAGCTCCGTTTCCTGATGACGTACCATCTTGTTGAGGCTACAATGGAAGGCAAAACTTGAGGTTTCTGGGAACTTCCTTTGGATGGAGGTTTGTCTAAATGCATAAAAGTTTTTATATAGACAAGAACAAGCGGTGTGTCATGAGGTTTGGCATAGTCTTGCTTCATATACCTTGCAGTAGTGCTTGCTTCTTTTGGCCCTCAATCATTGCACAAAAGAAATTTCAAGGTGACTTTGAGCCTTCTATCTCTTCTAGAGGGTGACACAATAAGACAACTCAGAACTGAGAGATCTTGATGTACATGTGTACAAATATCTGAATTGCAACGTGCTTCACCTTTTTACAGCAGACAAAGACAAATCCCGCATGTGCTGTTGCTTCATGGCATTCTCTGCGGAGATCACTTACCTGCTGGAAACATCCATGTTGCAGAGGATTACCCCCACAGAATATACATGATGTAAATGAAATTTTCAGTCTTGTCTGGGGGCAGCTTTCATTGCTGTGATGGAGGCAAGACCAGGGCAACGTGCATGGCTCCCACCTGGCTGAGGGAAAGCGTGCAGGCTGGGAGCCGCCGTGTAGCTGCTGGTCCTTGACATTTGATATGCTGCAGTCAAGTGACAGGAATTGGGGTCTCCAGAGCTTTGCAGGCATTTGTCACAGTCCAGTTTGTTTTGCTATGAAGTTTCCTGCAGTTTTCAGCTGTGTTGGAGCTGCTGTGATCGCCAGATAAGTGTGTTTGGCTGTGGGTGCGGCTGAGCCAGAGGAGGGTGCCATTTCGGAGGTTTTGCTTTGGGATATTTATAGCTGGAGGAATAAGCACGTGCATGGGAGAGTTTTCCAGATGAAACACATGATTTCAGCACACTGTGGAGTTCACCTCGGTGTGAGATTAGCTGCTCATAGAGGATATGAATAAAAACAAAAGATAACTTAATTTGGCCAGCACTAATGCTGACCAGGAGTGCAGAACAGCTCCCGCTAGCAAACCACCCACCCATTATTCTCCAGTGTCACTACTCATGTGCAGTCCCCAGAAATGAGAAAGTGATGTGTGGTTTTGATGGTGCTATTTGACTCTGTCTTTTAATGTGCAAACCTTCCTTTCACCCCTTTACAGTGACACATTTTCCTCAGCAGAGGGATGCTGGTGAGTTGACATTAGCTCATAAAGTGGTTCCCACACCCCTTCCCAGAATTAAAGATGAGAACTGATTTTGGCAAAGTTATAAAAACACTGAACAGAAATCTTACATTTCTTGGCCAGATGTTTTTCATGAAACTCTGAATGTGCCTACTTCTAGGATGAGACTGAGGGGCTGAGTCTTGAAGTAAGGAAAAATACTAAACTGCAGAAGTGGCACTAGAGTTCATCAGCATACTTGTATTAACAGACAGCAGGAGTTTCAGAGCATTTGCCTGGAGCAGTGACCTCTCAGTGCACTGCCATGAGCTGCTTTTAAAACTCCTGCCTTGCTGGTATCTAAACCCTTCATTTGACGTGGCCCAACCGTGTCTGCAGCAGCCTGGTAACTTAGTGCAGGAGCAATGTTTGTCAGGGCTTCATTAAGGTGTTAATGTAGGCAGAAGGAAAAGTGTCCCTCACATAACTGTCCTATCAACCGAGCTGTTGAAAAAGTAAACACATCAGCATTTTTATTGTTGTTAATCTACATGGATTCTTCTAACTTAACCCTGCAAACACTTGACTGGTGTCAGAAGAACTTTAAAACGTGCTACTTGTGTCCTCCGTCTGCTGAAAACTGGACAGTCTGAAATCACCCATGCTGCCCAATTAAAGCTAGATACAAGCCCATTTTTCAAAGGATGGCTTAAGTTAATCCTCATACATACAGATGAAAGCTAAACTTCTGTAAGAAAATTTTGACAAAGGGAAGGGCAATTGCTGCATGAAATATAGACACAGGAGAGATCACAGTTGATAAAAGTAGTGCAGTTTAGCATATTAACAGTCATAAATTTTAAAGGTATATTTATATAGGGAAAATTAACTGTCCAAAGATAACTGTTTAGGAAAAAAAGGTCTTCACTTTAGGGATCTTCCTGTGTAGTTGCTTTTTGAAGCCATTTGTACCCTGGGCTTCTACAACATCACTTGGGAATAAGTTGTAACATTTAATAGAGCAGCACATGTAAAAGTAATTTCTTTTGATTCTACTGCCTCCTCATTTCATCAGGTTGTCTTGGTTCTTGTGGTCTACGAAATAACAAGTAATCATAATTATCCTCTAGTCACCTTGTCTGCATTTTTTAGGATTGTCTAAACCTACTTATTTTTCAAGACATAGAGTCTGCATTATTTTCTCTCTTCTCTGGTTGTATTTTCTCATGCTTCTCTGTTCCTACACTTGTGCAATTGAATATCTTTTATTTTTATATTTTGGAGGAGGAGGAGGAGTGAGAAAGACTGCTCTCAGCACACGATGTTGCTGGTATTCATCTCATTTCTATTTTTCAAGTATTTTTTACGTTCCTGTTTTCTGTCTGTCACTGAGGTTTTTTTCAAAGAAGCTCTGACAGGCTTGTGTCCATGACTTCCCTCTAAAGAATACATTACTCTGAATATATATTTTAACTCAGTTATTTATCTCATTCCTTATTACACAAACCCTATCAGTTTTATAGGATACTCACTGTAGTTATTTCTTTCTAAAATACCTTATACTTTGCCATCAGCTTGAAACAGATCCACAGCCTCATTCTCTCAGAAGAAACAATTTCCATTCACAGTTTTTCCTGAAAACAAGTATGGATGTAGAATGCTGATTCATATAGACATGTGTTTATTACTTTTTTCTCATTCCATTTGCCTGGGAGTGGCTGCATGGTGATTGAACTTCTTGTAAAATTGCATCAGAGTTGCTGGAATTGACTAAATCCTTGCAGTGCTTCTGTTAGTTGTTTTTTTGGGGTTTGTTTTTAATTTAGAAATAAGTGTAGGCTACAGGAACGTTTCCATTCCCTTTCCCTTTGGCATTTCTTTCCACACAGAGAGATGTCCCTTCTGAAGGTATTCTTCCTACACCGATAGCTTGAATCACAAACACTATGTAATTCTCCACTTCCCCTTTTTGGCTTGTTCTGCCAGCACTGGAGACTTCCCTGACAGAGACTGTGAAGCTTTTTAATGTTTTACATCTTTCTCTTTCTGGGAATTTATACAGGCAGTTTGTAGAGACTGTACAGATATGCAATAGATGTGGGGATTGTATCTTCATCTTCTTCAGGTGCTGTGAGTTTCCTTAACCTGTCAGACATTTATCTTGGGTTATGCCATCAGTGACATTTAAATCTGATCTCAGTTTTCTCATTTCCAAAATCTGTCAAAGAAATCATAAAGCCAAACTTCAGTTCCAGTATGCTCAAAATACATATATGTTGCTATAATTACAAATATATTGAACATATGTATTGTTGAATATACTGACAATATAGTGGCTGAATTGCACAAAAAATTATGCATATATTCATATATGGATGTACATCTATAACATGGTCATCAGCTCTTCTCCTTGCATTCATCCTAATTCTTTCAGGGGCATCCATCCACTTTCACCAATAATTTCCCATGCATTTACTAATTTTTATCACAGAATTTCTTTTTCTGATGGGTAAAATAAAAAGCCACCTCTGCATTATTCTTCCACCCGACACAGGCACTTTTCCTCTGCTCCTGTGTGTCACAGGCACTTTTAAAAGGCTGAAGAACAGATTTCCACTGCTTCCAATGTGGTAAACATATTCTGGGTTTCCTCATCAAAAAACATCCTGGGTAAAGATCCTTACTTATTTGTTCTTGTGATATCTTTCATTTGTAATTGGGTAATACATTCATTCATAGGACAGTAAACTGGAATAAAGCCTACATTCTAATATGTTCCAAGTCTGGAACAAATAAATATACAACATCTCCCCCCCACACACTTCTGCTAGTTAGCATGTGGTAATTAACAGTTGTTAAAATGACTAAAATTTCAAATGTGGACATGCTCCGTGAGAAAACCTCAGTGTGATTACACAGTGAGCCTTCTGTCAGAAGATAATAGGTATTTTTAGCAACCCCCGTCTCACTTTTGTATGAGTTTTGTCATATCCCGATCCAAAAAAAAACATAATCAACTTTGGATTCTGGCAATCCTGGTTTTCAATCAGTCAGAACATCAGCATTTTCACATTCCAGAGGATATTCACTTTGTTGTTTTCATCTCCATTTTACCAAGAGACGCTGAAATTGAACCATTCCAGATCCCTGTGATGAAAAGGGTCTGGAAAGGGGTCGATGGGCAGCAGAGGGAGACCAGCTGCTCAGATACTGGGGGAAGATGCTTTGGAGCAGCCATTTCCCTGTTGCCTTGTGTTGCCTGTGTAGGTTGTGGGAGGGAGAACACTTCACTGGGGACAGAGGAGAGGATCCTTTGGTGATTTTACTCTTTTTGCATAGGTGTAAATAACTACCAAAATGCACAGGAGCAGCAGTGCAGGTTCAGATTGATGAGATAAAAGTCATATAGCACTGGTCTGAGGCATATCCATCAAATAATTCAGGAGTTTAGAATACGCCACAAGAAATTTCTCCTTCCAAATAGATTCATTTTGGACAGCATTATACAACAACCAACAAAAGGGATAAGGTTGTTTTCTGCAGAAGACAGTAGTGACAAGTAAGAAAGTACAGACGGTTTATGATCAGAAACTTGTTGGCTTTTATTTGATTGCCTTTAACTGAACCTGGAAAGTTTTGATGGACAAACTAGCCTGACAAGGCACAGAGACATTTCAGCCAAAGGACAGGGCAGCACTGTTGGGAAAGACAGCAGGGAAACATGGAAAGGTGGTGTAAAAGTGAGAGTGAGATAGTTTTTTGACCAGTGAGCCTGCCCTTGTGAGGCAGCTTTTGAGACTCCATCCTGGAGTGAATGAGAGCTGCTGCACCAGGACGGCAGTGCAATGAGACTGGCAATTATCACTGGCACTTTTACAAGTGAGGAGCTTATGGGCCTCATGTGATACCAAGTGCTCGTTGTGCACTGAGCAGTTGTTCTGGAAGCCTTGGCTTTGTTTTCGCTTAGTCCTGAGAACAAAAAAGAAATGTTGCAAGGAAAGTGCAGAATGAATCCAAAAAGAACAATGGAATTGCGCTTGATTTGTTTAATTCTGAAATCAAGGTCACTTAGAAGTACTACAGCTTTTATTTGTTTTATTGGGTTTTTTCTTAAGGATTTTTTTTTTGGCAACATCTTTCTTTTCATTTGACGGTTCTGTCATCCCAGAACTGTATAGGTTACTGATCCTGCCTGTATTCAAAGCTGTTATTAAGTGGAGTCTTTTAGATTTTAGAGAAATGATAATGGTTCCAAAGATGACAGAAAGTGGCAGCTGGTGACAAAAAACCCCCTTGATAAGACGACAACAGTAAATCAAACTACTGCCACTTTTTCGTTTCATGTTTGTTAATACCACCTCGCCTTTTGAAGTTTAAAGCAAGGTTCAAAAGAGCCAGGTGCTGAATCATAATATTAAAGCAAGTAAGGAGCTCCATGAAAGAGAGGAGATCTGAGAGGGGAAAGCAACAAACACGGCTTTCAACTGCCTTTTGTCGGCCTTTCTGCAGATGTCACCAGTTGTTATCCCCAGCAGAGGCTTCAAGCTTGTAGCAGTGCCTCTGGCTGATTCCAACTCAACGTTTCAAGTGTCAATCAAAAAGGAAGGACGCAGCTTAGGTCCTGGTCATTGTCCTGTGAAAAGAGCCAAGCATTTAACATTGATTTAGCTCCCTCAATATACAAAGATAGAGCCAGCTTTGTGCAGCAAAAGGGCCTTTGGCAAGGTTGCTTGTAGAGCAATTCCATCGCATCCGATGCTCCTTGGTTTAGCTGTCACACTGCAGTGTCTGGAGTCCTATGAAAAGTTATTCAGGAATGAGTGAGCAAATTAAAAAGAAATAACATGCTCTCCTAAATAGAAATGCAAGCTATAGAAAGTGCTCTTAGCATCATATAGCCCTGAAAAGCATTTTTAGTAAAAATATTTTGTGCTTTTAAATGCCTTTTAACGAGGAGAATAAGATGTTTTAGGACAACAGGAGGCCCTTGTGAAACCCATCTCCATTGCATTGTGTAAGCAATTGTACCCACAGTGTCTTGTCCAAGTACTTGCTTATTTTGCTTTCAAGGCACTTACATTCCCTACCATCCATCCACGCACTGCATTACGCTTCCATAAAGGGGTAAAAAACACCCCCAAACCCAATGATGACAAAAAGGCCCTGCCTGAATGCTACAGATGCCCCCCACTCTGACCTTCCCATCCTTTCTCATGGCAAGTCCTGCCTGCCCCTCCTATCTCTCTTGAAAACACCTTGGCAATTATTTATTTCTCAGGCACTGCTCTCCCCACCATCTCTCACAGGCACCACTGATGAGCCCCGCTGGTCACACAGCACAGTCATGGAAATGACAAGTCAGCCAGTGGCCACACTTGGACCATTTTGTCAGAACCCTGCTGGGAATTAAGATATCACAAATGTGGTAGAAACCCCATCTTTGTCCTTAAAAAATAAATCTGGGTGAAACACAAATAAAGTATTCCTGCTGCTTTAAGAGAAGTGAACACAGATACCCTTTGTACCTGGAAGTAACGTTAAATTTGAGAGGAAAAAATTACTGTCATTGTGCTTGCAAGAGTGGTTCTTCCTTATAGGGTTTCCAGCATCTCTCCATTCAAGTTTAGTGCACCAGGCTGAGCAAAAGGCTGACCTGATATCACAGAGTCAAGAGTGTGAGTCCAGTAAAATTCTTGTGCATGCAGCCAACTTCAGTGAGCTGAGGAAAGAAGTTTAAAGATGGGGGTAATAGTCCCCTTTTGCAAGGTCAGTATTAGTACTAATTTCTGATTTGCACAATTATTATTTTTCCCCAATATTCTCATCCTTTCCTGTGCAGAAATACAGATGAAAAAATAGTGAAAATTCTCATGAGAATTAGAACATTTAAGTAACATGATTGCAATAGTTTTTCAGAAGCTTATTTTCCCTCTTAAAGGCAGATTTCTGGTAACACCTTCCCAAGTCAAAACCACACTGACCAGTTGTACTTCTCAGGTGCAGGGAAAGAGCATACCCCTGAAACCAGCCATGCATGGTGGAGGTTATCCTGAATGAGGGAATGGGTTACTCCTGATAAAGGAGCCTCCTTCCTGCAGATTGCTCATGCAGCTTCTGTTATCTGCATTTTAGAAATACTCTAACAGACAATCTCATAGGATTGGCTATATTTTTAAATCCCTGTATCATTATGGACACACTCATTTCTGCATTCCTCTGAAGGCATTTCCAACAGTCCCCATAGCTGGCTCTCCATCCAGCAGTTTAAGAAAGGAACATTTACGCTTCTCGAAACCTTCATTGGGATTTTTAAACATCTTTAATTTTATCTAGCTTACATCCTTTTCTTTTGCACTCACTTTCTGTCATTTGCTCACAGAAAATGTGAGGTGGAATTTCTTCCTGGCTTCCCGAGTCTGCCCAGCAGCATGAGCAGTACGAAGTGTCCACCTGCCACAATTTGTCCTTCTCCCCCAAACATCAAGAAAAGCAGGAGACAGACAGTGATTTCCTGCATTTCCACGTTGGTCATCCCAGAATATGCCACAGGCAGCCCAACACACACTTTGAACTAGAGGTCATTGCAAAATCAGAGACTACAAATCACCAATGAAAAAGAAAGCTCAGATTTTGGTTGAATTTTTCTAAAAGGCAACAACTTGCTGAATATTTTTGATCTCCTAGCTAACAGGGACACAACAGTAATAATTTCGAAACAGCATTTTGTTGGGGCCTTCAGAACTTGTTTGGAAAAAGGTTCCAGGAAACAGGAATCACATGAAAGCAAATATGGAAGCAGGTGATCATGGACATGTGTATATGTTTGTGCATGTGAGAGGGAGAGCAAAACAAAGGCAAAAACAAGCATTACAAAGCAAAGCTAGGAAGCCGAGGGCTTCAGTGACCCTAATAAAACCCAATAAAGGTCAGATTTGTTTACCAGCTTGTCAATGTAAGAAATGCACAGTTAAGGTGTAAGGATAGTTTTACCATTTTATCAGTAAGATAATGAGGAGAAAAACAACGGTTTAAAAATGAAGCAAACATCAGCTTGATGGAAGCTTCAGTCATGATCACCAAAATGTATCTCTCACACTGTGGGGGTAGTGCTGGAAAGGTAACGGCACAGTTATCGTTTGTGATCTTGGTGAGCTCATCCATCTGGGACAATTTTTTATCTTTGCAGTCACTTGTTTCCAGTGTGTTTCTCATTGTGCTTTTCCAGTAGCACATCTCTCTTCCTTGTAGTGCTGGGCCAAATTCAGGCTTAGTTTAAGCAAATGCAACTTCCCTGAAGGTGCCAGATAGCCCTGGCCTGCACAAGGACAAGATTGGATGGACCACAGATGGTGAGTGGCTAGTGAAGGTCTGGCGATACACTTTCAAAAATACCTTTGTTTAACCATTCTTAACCCTCTGGGAGCCAAAAAATCTCTCCAACATCTTTGCTGCCTTGTTTGCTCTTCCCCCATGTGACCAAGTTTGTATTTCAGCCCCCAGTCACAATAACTAATTTCTGTTAGGCCTCCTCAACCTGCTCTCTCTGAGCCCTCCTGCTCTTGATGTGGACATGTTTTTAAAGATCGCCTAGGTGGGTCATCCATTGTCCTCAGAGGTCAAAACAAAACAAGTGAAAGGAGTTTATTTTCTATGAGCAAATAGACATAAGTACCCCACAAACCAGTTCCAAAACTTTTGGAACAGCAATGCCACATACCGTTTCCTGGGAGGTCATGAGCTAATGCATTTGCACTCTTCAGAATCGTGAGTGTAATGTTTCTGGTTGCCATTGTATCCCTTGGAAATAATGGCAACTGGTCACCACCAATTAGTGGATGCAAACAGACAACTTCACTAATGCAGGAACTATTGTGCCTCCAGATGCTCCTGCCTTATCCATAAAGAGTAGCTGCCTAAGCGTTTCATTGGAACAAAATGCCACCATCCTGGGAGTGTCAGGAATATAGCCTATACAAAACAATTAATAATTTTGTTTATATAAGGATGTATTTTTTAATATATGCTTAAGTGCCCATTATTACACATTAAGGGCACAAAGAAATTTAATTTATTTTTATTTTAGACAGTGGAACTGTGTATTTGCACTGTTTCTTTATTAGCAAAACCTCAGTGTATATTGTCTATAGGGAGCACTTTCATTCATCTTTCCCACTCAAAACCCATCCATTTTCAATCCAGTGATTTTCATACATCTTCACTGATGGCAGATTGCAAAATCTAAATTACAGGCATTGCCCTCTTCTTCATTTGTCACACAACAGGTTTGTGATGATGTCTCCAGCCAAAATTTTCCAGAGTTGGTGGGACTACAGGAAATATCAGTGCCTCTAATAACAATTATTTTCAGTGCCTCTAACAACAATTATGTTTCAAATTTGAACATTGTTTTCAGGGCTACCAGGAGTCCTCAATCTCAAATCCTTCGTAATTAAAAACGTAAGTGCTCCAAAATTAATAGCCAAAGCTGGAGGGTCTATGCCATGATGGACTCTTCTGATCACTATGCCCACTTACTAAATATGTCTCAGTGACAGAGCTGTTTCTAAAAGCAAGGAGCCTCCAGCTCCAAGCACCTGCTCTAATTCAATACCAGGACCAAAAATTAAAGAAAACAGACAATTTTTCCCGGACCATCTCTGTTTATCTGTTAAAAGATAAATGCAAAGGAAACACCAAAGAAGAAGTGTATGTTCACAAGGATAACACAGGCTGGTTGGCATAAATGTGTTCCATTGCTTCACTAGTGCAAAGAGGTTTAACACTATTTGCTACAGTCCTGATGCTTTCGATATATATGAGGTATTTTTTTTTTTCAGAGAGGGAAGCAACATGTTAAGCCAACAGATCTACCCACATGTTATCAGGCTCACAAACCACTGTTCAGATTCAGCATGTTTTCTTTTTCTGACTGAAACTATTCTGTGAGACCACATTTGCAGACAGTTTTGTCTGCTCTGGAACAGCATTTTCATCTGATTATTTCTATCACCCCTATAAGGTGTATCCCCTTATGGCCACCATCAGCAAGCCTCTGCTTTCATGGTAGGCATCAGACATTTAAGTTTCTCTTACATTTGTTCCACACTCTCACTGGCTTTTACAGTCTTTGAAATCATATCTATTTTCATCATCCTTCTGCCTGCCAGTGTGCTGCCAGCTGTATATTATGCCTCCATCCCTCCCTGACTTGTTATGTCACTGCTCATGCAAGTAGCCATGACTTTAAATAACAAGATACAGCTCATGTTAGTCTGTGTAAGTGCAAGAAACTTGTGCAGACAAACTCCTCAGAGAGCTGATATGGTTCTGCTCAACCTTTCTCTGTGACAGCATCAGACCTCAGTCAGCCTTTTCCCAGTGAATTTGCTGGGTTTGTGCTCTATGATATTTCCCCCTGCCCAGGACCCCCATCACTGAACTGGGGCTTCCCTGCTTCTAGTCATCCACTTGCAATTTCAGTATTTTTGGGATTCATAAGTCCTCTGGACTCTGTGCATTTAAGGTTCAGGGCTGATTAGGTTTTTTTTATATTTTTTAATTTCTCTAGAATCACAAGTATAAAATGCTCTTCTAAATATGAGTGAATAAAAGTTGCACTTTCAAGATGTTCACCAATATGCAGAGGGAAAGCTTTAGGAAAAGCACTGGATGCTCACTAACATTTGAAGTGGAATTAAGGCTGTAACTGAGACAACATAAGTCTGTCACAGAAAAGTGCGTGCATATATGTATATAATCTTAGTATTACACACATGAAGAAAGCCATGCACATTTGTGCTGGCAGATCAGATGTTAAAACTGCTTTTTAAAGATATTGATCAAGAAAATAAAGTTGGTAATAAGCGTGTCATAAATTTTATCAATATATTTTCCATTTAAAGTAACACTAAGCATTAAATGCACAATGTATGCTTTAATCAGCTTGATTTTTAGCCCTCCCCACCTTTTTTATTTTTATTCAAGTTTGTGATAGTCTAAGTTTTTCGGCTTGTGAAGCTGTTGCAAGGTGCCACAGGCTACAGTGTTCTGGGATATGTGTAACAGCATGACAGCCACATCTGCAGGAACAGCAAACTAGCTCAAACACTGGCATCACCAGTTCAGTTCAGCTGAGGATCTGGCCCCTACTGTGTTTATTATTAGATGGAATGGACGAGAATATATTCATTTTCTGCTGAACTTTTTGATGGCCTTGCTCTTTCTTCCTTTCTTTCAATTTCTCATACCCCATCCAAAATTTGTGCTGCAGAAATTCAATGTCCCTGTTGCTTTCTTTCACTTGAATCTTAATTGCACAGTCAACCAGATTTCATCATGGCTTATATGCTCCTCCACTTGCTATCTGTAATCACTGTCATTGTGAAACTCAAAGCTAAGTCAAGAATTGTTGCCTTTTTATGGCTTCCTCTTTTATATATGTTGTGTTGGAGAGCGGTCGTTACCGCTTTTTTGTCATTATTTCTGGGCTTCACTCCATTAGCTACTGAACAGGCCTTCTCTCATTGCTTTCCTTCAGTAAATACTGTAACATTCAGCTTCCTTTCAGCCTTGTGCTTTTAAAGAAAATCTTTGTACAATTAAAGATATGAAATTGCTAAATACAAGGCTGCATTCATTGTTCTCCCTTTTTAAAGGTTTAATCACACTTAATGGCTCTCTTGAAAACTTGAATTTTCCATGTGGATGGTTTTACCCCACTGAAAGAGTTTGCTAATATACTTTTCAAGTGTTTTCTCCTTAAATGAGCTATTCAAGAAGTTTTGTGCTGAATAAGATTGAGGAAGGATATATCCAGAAACAATTATGAAAAGTGTCCAGGACTATCTTTTTATCCATTGGTGGAGATTCATGACCTCAAGCAGCAGACAGAAATAGAAAAGAGAAAATATAGTCCTGTCCTGGTGTGGAGGAAACTTCTTGAAATATCTTGTTTTCCTCCTTTTGGACCACTCTCAGAGCAACTGTTGCTCCATACTGAACGCTCCCAAGATGCAGCCCCTGATTGCCACATGATGAGAACTGAATGTGGTGAGAACTAGGCTGAGTATATATCCCAAAGTGGTGGCAACTTTGGCCTGGTGTGCCTCAATCCAGCCCCAACCACCAGCACATTCTCTGAGAGCGCCTCTCTGAAGCGCTGGGAGCCGCAGTGCTTCCTGCTGCAGGCTGGAGAATACAAAGAGGGTAAGTGCACATCTTTACTCAGTCCTTGGCAATCAATTTTCTGACTGTGACTGACCAGCCAAAAGCTGATGCAGCCACCCCTACGAGACACAGGGTGGACATCAGTGCGCTCTTTGCCTTTGAAGTCTTGCCATGGCCGTTTATCACATCTAGGAATGAAGCCATGAGCTCTGGAAACTTCTAAACACATCAATCCATTTACTCAGAGGCACAAATTCCTTTGGTTTGTCCAGGGCTTCTGTCTTGATAGTCAAAGCCATTCAGGGTATTGGACTTTGCTTCCTGAGATATCACATCTCCTTCCACCAACATGACCTCCCATGACATTTGACGGGAGCAATCTGGACTGTGAACCAACAGGGAAAGTTTGTGAGCTTGTGCAATGAAATTCTCACAGCTCCTGGAGCTAGACTTCATTATTTGCTTTTATGCTTTTTGGTAGTCATTGATCTCAATATATTCAGAAATAAATCTTCATTTCTTTATGGCATGCCTGTTCTTCTCAAAAGGTTTAAAACAAACCTGGAGATTCCCAGTGCCATTCACTTATGCACAAGACCTTAAACAAACCAATGGCAAACCTTATGGGAAATCTTACAAGTTGTATGAGAACTAGGGAGGCAGAGAACAAAATAATTCTGCTATTTTATTTATATTTCAGAATAATTGGCAGCCGCTCAGTTACTTTGGTAATGGGGTCCATATAAGTAGGTAGGTACAGGTCTAGTCAGATGAAGATTATAAATTAAATGCAGTAGCAGTAATATTTTATCTGTCTGTCTCAGGGCTGATACCACAACATAAATCCTGAGATACTTTAGATTATATATATGCGATATGCCAATCTCCACTTAAATATTTTGGGGCTGCTCCCAATAAAGTTAATGGAACTAGGATCAGCAATTGCTCCCATGCTATCAGTGAGTCTTCACTTCCCATCAAGCAATTCCTCTCTTATATTGCATGGGCACAAAAGCCTCATTCTGCTCCTCTCAAAGTCAGCAGGCTTTGTTTGACCAGTGGGAGCCCCGTTAGGGTATTAATGCTTTAAACTGAAGCTCCCAGGCTGGGTTCCTGTGGCTCAGAGCCACTCAACCTCATTGCGAGCGCTCGGTCCTTATTGTAGCGTAAGAACACTCAGCTCTCGAGAGCTTTTTGCCTGGGGAGACCGAGGGACACACAGTTTCACATCATCTTTCTTCTCCCCTTGCAGCAGTTCCACTCTGGAGCCCTTTCAGGCCCTGCTTGATCAAGGCTGATAACATCTTTGGGGCAGCCCTGCACTGGGCTGGGTTGAAAGCAGCAGGGTGTGTAGCATGGAGCAGCTGCACTCACTGGGCAGCAGGAGGGGCATCAAGGACACCCCACCACCACCAGTGGTTACAGCCATTGTACACAGACATTTTTAATGGAGTTGTTTCACTTCACTCTTAGGATTTGCTTAGGTTAGCAATGGGATTGCCTAGCAGTGAGGATGCAGACAGAGTACCCATGGAGTTTCCCAGACAGGACAGACACTTAAGGCAGGAGTCAGCTGACTCTAATGATCATTGACTGCTAATGGCTCAGTCTATCTAAAAGCCCTCTTGCTGGTGATGAAGTTGAATTTTCAGTCCAGGTATTTGAATTATCACTGACCATGAATTCCAAAACCTGCCAGTGATATGAACCTGAATAGTAAATGCTACACACCCCTCTATCACTCCTGAATTTGCCACATACAAACAAATAGCTAGGGAGCAGAGACAGGATCAGGTGATGTACATAACCAGATATTATGGAGCAAGGGTTCTGCATTTATAGAACTGTTCACAGAAGATTCTTATTCAAAATTATGGCAAACAGCAAATACAAACCAGCATTTTTTATTGTGAACTGTGTGAATAGGTAAAAGAGAAACCCAGGCTTTAGAGGCTTAATTAGGACCCACATTCTGTTATTTTTGTGTATCACCTGGTACCTGAAGTGGTCCTATCTGGTCACTGGCACTACCCACAGAAGTCCTAGCACACCCTGAAGCATGCACTCCACTTCCACTCAAGCCAAATATGTGCTTTGGGAGAACAATAATTTTGAGCACTACGCTAAAGCCAGCTGTCAATGCAGTGAAGAGGTAAATCTGCACTCAGGTGAGAGGCAGAACCCAGGTCTGTGACTTTTCTCTCAGAGAGAGTTAACCAGCATAATACATTATCAGGCTTCTCACAAAGGCAGTAACACTCACTTCCCAATTCCTCTTGAAGTGGGCATCATCAAATGATGTCTTGTCTCACGTTCTGGTTACGGTTTTCTTGTAAGCATTGCACTGGAAAATACTCAGTCCTTTAGCACCTCAAACCCACTGGGAACGTCACATGAGGACGTCTTTAAAAGCCATGTGATGTTCTTTCAGTTTGTTTTCTTAAACACAGAGTGTCTCCAAAGTTACTGATTAATTTCACACAGCACAAGGAGAACTATTGATTTCCCATGTCTGCTTCTGACCCTTTAAGATATAAAAATGCAAATGCATTGCTTAAAGAGAGTATTTACTTATTCCTTGTACCTGCTACACAAAAGGAGCTTCAACACAAAAAGCAGCTTTTCCTGGATTTGTTTTAAAAAATGCAGCATGTTTGGTATTTCACTGAAACAATATGCAAACATACACATTTCTAAGCTATTTCTCATATCAAACTCTCCCTTTTCTGCTCTATACTCCGTGGCTCTCCCACCCTGCCACAGCACACACAGAGTGGTGGACCTGCAACTTTGCTGGCAATGTTTATTTTCAAAAGACAAATATTGTGCCAGTGTTAACTTCAATTAGGAGACTTATTTGACAATCTGACTACTCCATCTGATGCCTCAAGGGCAAATTTCAGCACTTTATGAAAGATGTTGGACAAAGACTGATCTATATGAATAAAATATAGAGGAGAGAAGTTTTAATGAACACTCGAAAACAAAACTATCAAGAATTAATTGCAAATATTTACATGCAAATAAAGGGGTTGGTTTGTATCTGTGGAGGCTGGCACATTCAGAAAGAAAGCTGCCACTCCATCCTTTAACTCACCCCGCTGTGCCTCTGTATTGCAGGCGTCTCTGGTGGAGTATAATCAATAGCACAGGAGGGGCAATGTGCAGCCCCTACAGGGTGTGGATCCTGCAATCCCATGGCAAGGCACTCTGTCCACCGGGAACCACACAGGGGAGCTTCACCTCACCACATCTCCATGGATTTGCACTGCACTTGACCATTTTTATTTACATCCAAATATCCGATAGAAGTTCTTTTGTACTGTGTTTTGATTACTTAATGGTGCTTTACTTGCAGAATATTTCCAGAGCGTATGATAGACTCCAGTGCTGTTCTGTAAAAAGCTGTTCCCATCAGGCAGAAGGTCACCTGGAGCAGAGAGCCTGCACAAGGCCTCAGGAGCACAAAGGCAACTACACCTGCCCCCCTTGCAGCTCTGGTTCAGCTGAAGCTCCAGGTGCCCTCAGCAGGAGGTTTGCCCAAGTGCAGACTGTGATATCTGCTCCTCACTGCTGCTGCGAGGGCACTGGGGAAAAGGGAGTGTCACAGCACAAGGAAAAGGTTTTCAAAATTGCTTCTATAGCCTCACTCAGGTGCTAACAACAGGAACTGTCCCCACTCCTCTGGAAATCTGAAGCTGGCATTTGGCAACCCTGCTAGGGAAAAACCACTAAAGTGGAGGCATTTTCTAGTCCAATCTACAGTCCTGCAGCTGGAAGAAAGGGAGTCTGTCTTCAGTACAGACTTGAAGAAGTCACAGAGAGAAACCTACTCAGGACAATGGGTCCTGACTGTCTGCAGCTTCTCATCTCACACCCCTATGAAAGGCGTGCTCCGGTCATGCACTGAGACTCCCCAACATCACTGGCATTGGGGCAACTCTGCCCCAAAATCCATAGATACGGGTGCCACAGGCAGGACCACTGGCCTGTTTACCACTGAGAGAATTACCCCCAACAGCAGGTAGATGAAACAGAGACAAAGTTGACATTGTGAGCAAAAAATTCTTTTTTTTTTTCCCTCTCTCTCGCAGTGTCTGGTATGCCACTGCTGAAAAGGTTTCTGTTCCAATGAGGCCACAAAAGCTGGAATACTTTTCTGAACCAGTTTGGTCATAATTGCGAGCTGGGAATTATTCTCACGAGAGTTCAGGCCTGTGTAAATTATTCAGAGGAGACATAACCTTGCTATGTAAGTCTTAATTATCATCTCTAGTACTTTACAGAAAAGATACCACCCCTCATAGCTCCTTTAAGGTCAAGTAAATACCCCGGGCCTGATCCCTTGATGATGGGACCCCGCACACTGGTTCCCAGGCTGTTTCTATTTGTATTTGACTGTTCACCCGCCCTTATTTCACAGCCAAGCACACGAGCAGTTTTTTTCTATAGATTTTAATTCAAAGGTCTCTCGAACTACAGCAGCTGGGAATGTTCTGTTGGAATGACTTTCTGGGGGAAAAATATGCCTTTTATAAAATTGGGATTTCTTTTATGGGAAAATTTCAATTTTGCCAGAAATTTCTGATTTGCTATTAGGAAAAATCAAACTGATGGCTCCATGGCTGCTTGGCTGGAAGGCTCCTGTCGATTTTGTTGTCGCGTCTGCAGGGAGAGAGCAAAATTGACAATAGTCTTCCAGGCAGGCAGCTGGGGAGATGCAGCAGGTCTGGAAGAGGGAGGAGGGGAGGTTGAGTGCCCTGGCGCTCTGCCGGCCCTGCAGCCCAGCTGCCTCCCCAGCAGCCAGACTAGGGGGAAGGCGAGGAGAAGGAGGAGGAGGAGGAGAGGCAGGCATGGGATGGCCAGCCTGCAGCAGCCTGCCGATGAGGCTCCCGCCGCTCTCCCTTTTTGCCAGGCAGCTGGCAAGCCCCAAGAAATTCCAGTTTGCCTCCCCTAGAAGAGATTTTTCTTTTTTTTTTTTTTTTTTTTTTTCTGGAGAGCATTTACTACAAAAAAAAATAAAGCTTAAAAACAAAATTTAAAATCTCACAGTTTAAGGGGGGGTGGGGGAAGTGAAGGGAAAGGGATAATTTCAAAATGACTGTTTTTTCATGAGAAGGCATTTCTATGATTTACATGGTTCTACCTTACACCTGGTCCTATAAAGTGGGGAAAAAACTTCTGTTCTCTTTTTTGGTAAGAAGTACAACGCAAGAAATAAATGCACCTTTCATGGCCAGCAAAAGAACACCACTAGTCACACTTAAGATTGATTTAGATAAGTCACAGAAAATGGGTAAATGTCTCCTTCTGTGCCTCAAAGTGTGTGGAGGGAGCGGTGATCCCAGGTCAAGCAGCAGCACTGCCTTTACGGACAAAGCCAGACCCCAGAATCCTCACCAACCCTGTGCTTCTGTCCATATTCAGGCAACAACCAGTAAAAAATCTTTTGAAACCAAAAAGAAAGCGGAAATACACTGGCAAGTTCAGTCTGATGCAATTTGAAAGGGCTGGCTAATAAATCCTAAAATTCAAGGATATTTATGGAATTGGTCACAGACCAATTGCAATTACATAGACCACGTACAAGGCAGTGAGTGTGTCTTGCTGTAACATAGACCATAAACTAGAAGCTGAGGCCACTGCAGCCTGTTTTGCAGGCTGTGAAGCCGCTTCCATTGTGTGTTTGTATTTCTCAACCTTCATGAATGTGTTCAAGTTAGCTCATGGTTATTCCACACTGACAAAAAGCACTAGAAGCTGAAACTATAATGACAGGAGGAAAACACATATTTACTTCCTGACTCTAAAAATATTTAGCCCCAGTAATGTGTTGGGGGCCACCCTTTGAGATTTCACACACAAACACAGACAAAAGCATTTCTGTTCTTGCAAGACTCATTATTCTTATGATCCTAAGCAGATTTTTGTAAAAGAGAAAGACCAGGACTCGTGAAATCTTTGAATGATAACATTCAAAATAAATCAGAGAAAATATTTCTACAAGCACCTTGGAATAAATAAATAAATAAAAAAGTTAAATAATACTTTTCTTCTATATTCCAATAATCCATCCCTAATTTCTGAATTCCAGTGATCCATCCTATAGATACTGTGTGGTCCATGACATCAGTATTGGTGAAACACCAAAAGGTAATTGTATCAGTGCAGAGCAACATCAGCAGAGCAGAAGAGCAAATATGAATTTAATTGTAGGCTCTCAATTATTATTTTATAGTGTAGGTTTTTGGATAATTTATTAATCCCAACAAAAATGAGTGATTTGGAGGCTGCATATTTTTTATTTCTTATGAGTTATTTTATTTGATAATGACATTAAATATTAGAAACTATAACAGCTGGTGTGTTTATCCTTACTTGAGTGTATTAACCTCTTTAGCCCTTTTTTCCAGAAGAAGGATTCAGCATTACAGATTTGACTGTCAGCTGCAGTGCCTGGCGGCCCGTTGGATTGGCACCCTGACAGAATCGAAAGTCCAGTGCTGCAAGTAAACATGGATGACATTGCAGATAGATAGAACTGGCTGACTTGAGGCACCTGCAGCTGTTTGCACCAGAATAAAAGCAAAGGTTGTGTTCACTGGAGTGGAAAAACACTGAATTTACCTCTAGTTATTTTGCCTGGGAAATCCCCCCCCCCCTTTTTTTTTTTCCCTGGTAGTACATTTTGGAACCTTTCCACTAAAAGCATATTAGGCTGAAATACCTAAGCGAAAAAATCCACCAGACACCAGAGGGTTCTATAACCTATTTCCCTCCACACCCTTTTTTTTTTTTTTCTTAAATTCATTGAACAGTTTCCTCACCAGCTTCTGCCTGGTAAAATTCACTCCTTATCAGTGCGAATACTGGCTTGCAGGGAAGGATGCAAATGCTGAATAGCCAAAAACAATTCTCAGCAGCTGATTTTGGAAATGTTGAATGGATAGAAACACTTATAAGCAGCTGAATTATATTTTTTTACAACACAGAATACACAAGGACTGCCACAAGTGACAGTACAAGAGCATACCTAACCATTTTGTTCAGCAAAATACTCTTGATCTCTTTAGCACTCCCACTTCCCAGGACAGGTCCTCAAAGTCCTTGGAAACAAGGAAGACAGCACAGGAACTTAGCAGCACTCTTAGCAGCAGCACTTAGCTCACTGGTACGCTGTGACAGATCTGCACAGCAGCCTCATAGCCAGAATATTCATTTCTGGAGCATGGAGGATCTCGGCGTGCTTTACAAACAACATTTAATTGCCATAATCCCCAGTAAAAGTATTATATCTAGTTCACCAGTAGATAAACTGACGCACACAGAGCTTAGGGGACTTGCCCAAGGTCACACTCTGAGTCAGTGGTGAGCTGGTGACAGAGACGTGACTCGGGGCAGACGGCAGGACCGGGGCTGATGCTGTGCCTGCCTGGCCCGGCCCCGCCGGCGAGGCCTCTCCGGGGCGAGGATCAGCAGCTGGACTGACAAACGAGTGCGAGAGGGGAGGGTAGGTAGGTATGACAGAAATGAGGTGTTTGATGGCTGGGCTTTTCTCCTATGCCACCTGCATCCCTTTATAATATCAGATCATTTACATTTTTAAAGAAAGTGTATTCTTTTTCATCATGGGCCACTGGCGGGCCTAGCGCTATCTTTTGTGTGGCACCCCTGCTAACAGAGGTGGCGGAGTATCAATCACAGCTTTCCCTGGGGTCATACCTTACTATGCTGGCTCTTGATCAGAAAGAAGCAGATGGTTATTTACAAACAAAATAATCAAGACCTCAAGAAGGTTGGTTTGCTTTTTTTTTTTCCCCCAAACCCTCCTACAGTTGAGGCCAAAATAAGGTAGAGCTGCTTGTGTGCCCCCCTGCCAGCTTTCAAGGACATTGCTTGTCCTACCAGCACCTTTAAATGTGTTATTGGTAAAATTTGCCAGAGAAATGAGTGGCACCTGACAGAGCAGAGTTGCCTTAGATTATTCAGTGTCTTTCATGAGGATCTGGCACTGAAACCACAGTGTGAATTACTGCTAGATTATTGTGCAGGAATATTGTTATCTGCCATACACTACATGTTTGCAATCAGTTCTTTACAAGCAACGCACAGGCTGCCTTTGAATCTTTTTCAGTAGTCATGGTCACCCTCCTTCTTTACTTAGTGTTAAGTGTTATTCATTTAGCAGTAAAAAATGAACAAAAGGGAAGAAAGCAGGTGCTCTAAGTTTACTCTACAGCCATCTCTCAGGAAGACACACTTTATTTATTTATTTAATTTTTGTGGGACATAAAGGGGATTTATTGAAAGTGTTGGGGGAAAAATATGAAGCATATGTTCAACCAGTCTTTTCTGTAATCAATAAGGTTACTGAAGCAGAAGAAAACTATAATGAGTTGTCACAGAATTTGAATTCCCATTTACTTCCTTTTATATGTATTCAGGCAGAAAATCATCATGGAAAGTGAAAGTTGGGAAGCAAGGCCTGAATGTGACTCTTGGGTTGGGTTTGTTTTGAATTTTTCAGGTAGCGTTTGACCAACTACTTGCAGAATGACAAAGGCAGGAGAAGTTATAGTCACCTAGGTGCAATCTCCTTGCATTTCAGGTGGAGAAATCCCCTGGTGAAGTGTGGCTGATCTTCCTCTTAGAAGATGCTCAGCCACAATGGTACATCCACCTGGGCTCACTGTAAGTTCCTTACCCCTCTAAGTATTCAGCATTTCCAGCCAAGGGTCAAAGTGTCCCCAGCTTGAATGTAAAGGAAAGATGAGCCCAGCACATACACTGAAGATGTTATTCCAAAGGTGTTGGGAGGAGATTTGGCCATATAGCCCAAAAGCTTTCACTTCCCAACACGTTTAGAATTTCTAAAAAGCATGGCTAAAGCATGTAAAAAAGGGAGGCAAGAAAATCCTCTCCTCACATCAAGGCATACTCCTGAGAATGTGAGGATCCATGTATTTAAGGCACACACTAGCTAAAATTGAGTCAGTCTCAAATATTTTTCTTCAGGAATCACCCAACAGGATATCACTTGCTTAGTCTTACCTAAATATTTTTCATGTGTTCCTTCTTACATATGTACCTGAATGTCTCTGTAGCTTCCAAAGATTCTAATTTTCCCTCAGTGTTCATCTTTCAATTTTTTTTTCTCAAATGTTCATGCAAAGGCTGTGAGTTTTGATTTTAAAAATCATGGTACTTCATGGGCTTGTAGCTCATGTGTTTCCTAGTCGCTCTGACAGCCTGGTTGCCCTTTGGCTCCACAATTGACTAGTCCCATTGAGAAACTGCAGAACACCTTTTATTTATAAGAGTATGTTATATTTATATGATAGAGAATGGATGTTGTGATCTCAGCACATCATAGTGTATCTTGGGAAAGGCAGGCAAAAACCTGGCCCACATAAAATAATAAGAAATTAAGGTATCTGAAGTCCAAACTGCAACAGCCAATATAGTGGCTTTTAAAACACAGGCTCCTGATAATTATCAGTTTAAAATTAAAAACTTTCTCTTGTGTGTTTGCACATATGTAAAGACAAAATATGAAAAAATCCAGAGTAGATAATTTTCATAAAGCATAAAAACTAATTGGTCATCCAAATAAATATATATGGAAACTTTGTGACCACGTCTAGACATTGATCAATTCTTTGCATTCTTCGAATGCTTCTGAAGTGTACTATCTCCACCAGCACATCATATCTCGGTAATGGGGATTTAGATTTTAACCTAAAAGGTCAACCCAATGTTAAACTGAAGAAAATTTTCTGTGAATGGTTCTAATCCTTCTCTCTTTCTCTCCTTGTTATTTTTTTTTTTCTTTTCATTCTTCTTACCAGTTTTTCATTTTTTTTATTTTTTTTATTTTTAATGCAGACAATCATGGAATTGAGACAGGGAAAATACAGCACATTGCCAAAATCACATAAATTTTAATGGCTTTCCTGTTCACTTAACCCCACATCAACAGTGCGACCTTGCTAGTCTGAACCATGAACCATCAGGGTGTGGAGGCCAAGAGAAGGGTGGACCTGGCTTTGCTCCAGTGTCTGTTGCAGAAAGGAAACTGTGGGGCATTTTGTGGGATATTTTTGAAAACACTGTGTCTTTTTCAAGACACTTGTGCCCTAATTACATGGAAGCTGGCAATAGATTTGGTAGCCAGTCAGCACCCACTTCCAACAAGACTGACAGACAATTAGCATTTCTGCAGTGCACATTACTCAAACTCTTTCTAATAATCTATGTTTCTTCAGCATAACCTAAATTTTTAGTCATCCTTTGTTTCCAGGATATTTATACACCTCAAAGTCCTTAATGACTTTGTTCTCCTAGGTAAGGAATTCTAATTACTGTTAACAGGAAGGAAATTTAAGAATGGAGAAAGACTTAAGGAAATATTTTTTAAAGGTCTACTAGCACCACAAGACGTAAAGGCACGTATCATTAGTCCAGAAAGGACAAAAGCAATGATGTTCTCTGACCTCTTGTACCATGCAGGCCACTTCTCCAAATCTGTGCATTTTAAGTAGAGCAAATCTTTCAGAAAAACATTCCATCTTAATTTTAAAATTTCTACTGGTGTAGAAAGTGCCACAACCCTTGGCAATTTGTTCCAAAGGTTAATTACGTTCCTGCAGAAAAATGTGCACCTGATTTTTAATCTGAATTTGTCCCTATAAAACTTTGAGTCTTCAGAGCCTGCTATTTAACAGACTGAAGAGGCTTCATTTTAAAAATTGCATTCCCCATGGAGGCAATTAGTGTGGGATTATCTCACTCAACGTTAGCCATGCAGAAATGAAGCATCTTGTCTCACCCAGTGTTTGGGGATCCTTCTGTAACCAATTGAGAGAAGCAGGTGCTACCTGATGGCAATCCATTGCAGCTATCCCAGTATAGGATTAGTTGCTCACTGGAGATGTCTAACTTCTGCACTGACTGAATAAGGGGACAAAGCAGTGAGTTTAAACACTATTCTTGTCATCTGCATGGAGAAAGTTGGGCAGAACAAATCCCATCATTCTGGACTGGGATCAGCTCACTTCATTAGTCTTCTGCTGTCTGGAGGAAAATAATTCCTAGAGCTCCTCATGAAAAATCACCTCATGCAGTTCCTTACGTGCACTTCAAGGTGCTCTCCCAGCTCTTTGGCTTATCAACACCCCTCTAGACAACGGGAATTCACAGTGGGAATGCCAATATTAGTAGTAATATGAACCCATCCTCTCCAGCCATGTCACTCTCTTCTGAACATGCAATTATAACCCTTTTAGGTACCTTACTGCCCTGGAAGTTTTCTTTTCCTGATTATCCACCTGTAATGAGTTCAAAGTACTTTTAAAAGTCACACCTATCACAGTAATGTCTGTAAGGCCAATTTTTGTTGTTTCTAGACAAAAAATATTAGATTCTGTCCAAAACATCTAGCTTATCAGCAACATATTAATTTTAATAATGTCTACTCTCCTAGTGTTTGTGTGGTCTGTAAGTGTATTCTATATAATCTATATAATCTATAGATTATATATCTGTGTGTTTTGTTTTTTGGATTTTTTTTTTCAGGACATGTTTAGAAATGTTAAATAGTTTTGGATCCAGAACCATTCTGTGCAGGATTCCAGTGGTGACATACTTGCTCAATGCATATTCCCCATTTACAATTACATACTGAGATGTACCAATTATCTTTTTAATGCACTTGATGTTTGCTGCAATGATTTTGTAGCATTCTTCTTTATTAACCAAAATGTCAGGTGGTACCAAGTCAAATGCCTTACAGATATCTAAGTACATTACATCAGTGCCATTACCTTTCTCAACCAAGCTTGTAATCTCATAAAAATGATATCAAGCCAGTTTGACAAGATCTATTTTCCATAAACCCATGTTGAAAGGCATTAATTATATTACCTTCCTTTAATTCCTTATTAATCAAGTCTCATATCAGCTGTTCCTGTATTTTGCCTGGGATCGATGTCAGGTTGACAGGCCTATAATTACTCAAGTCATCCCGTTTAACCTTTATAAATGTTGGCTCTATATAAGCTTTCTTCCAGCCTTCTGGAACCTCCCCAGGGCACCAAGATTTGTTGAAAATCATCATTAATGGTTCACAGAGCTCCTTTGCTAGATCTTTCAAAATCCTCCTTTAGTGTCTGCAGCTTCTGCTGTGACCATACGTCATTCTTGTTGCAAAAAGGTCTGGGAGGTCCATGAGACACTTACTGCATCTTTCAGTACCCAAATACCTATGCAAGCCTGGCTGTCAGCAAGCTGCATAAAGAAAGGAAAACAGATAAATTAAAAAGAAACAAAAATACACATTTTTTCCCTACTCTCTGCCCCTGGGCACTTTAAATATCTTTTATTCACATGAGAGCATATAAATTCATAAGAATGTTTGTCACATAGCCTTGCCTGGAATAAAAACATCTTATGATTCCACCTCAAACTCACTCAAAAAGTGGCCATCATTCCAAGGAATGTCACAAATTTCTCCTGAGAGGCATGACTGTAGCACAAGCCTGGTCTCACAGCCTCTGCTGCATTCAAACCCCTGATGTGCTGGACCTTTTGCTCTTTGAAGGTGCAGTTTTCCCTCTATCTGCTTCGTGGCACAGCTGAGGTGTGTTCAGGCTCAGGATGTACCCCAGCTATCTGATTATTTCAATTAATTTGTAAATACACAACACTGATAAATTCTACACAAAAGAGACTGGCATATATATATATATGCATATGTGCATGTGTGTATAAAATCCTGCCTGGAAGAAAAGGGACTACCAGGAAATAAAAAAAAAATAATAATAAAAAAATAATAATTAAAAAAATCATGTGGAGTAAGTACCACTTTTAAAATGGAAATATTCCAACTACTGAATTGTAGGATGTTTCCAAAATGCTGACACATACAAATGGGGCACTGAAACATTGTCAGCAGTGAATTTTGCATTTCCCTGGTAAGAGAATTGATACTTTGGTGGTGCGGTTCATAATAAAATGACATAGCAGAAATATATCCTGCTATAATTTTTTACCATCCTTTTTTAAGTCTGTTTTTTCTGCTAAGAATTTGTTTTGTGGATATCCAGGCAGCCCGTCTTACAGACTGAAGATCAGGTATTTCTGTGTTCCCATTCTCTGTGAACTCATGGCCTCTGTGTGGCAGGCAGAAAGGGTGTTTTCAATTCTAAGTGTGCATGCCTAATTTAACTTTGCCGGTAATTTAGCTAAGTTGTGCACTGAGATTTTTTGTGAACAAGTAATAAAATGCATGGACAATTTTCCACATAAACATTTTCTGAGGTACTTGCATGCTGTCTGAATTCTCTACATGTTCATTCTCACAGATGAAGCCCCGAAGTTTTTGTTTCTGTTGGTTTTGGTATTTTGTTCAGGTATCCTTGAGATTAGTTAATGAATTAATTATTTTCTAAATTGCCCTGTGCCAATACAGCTTGTAGGCAGGAAGCATGAAGGGAGGGTTGTCTGAAAAACTGAGTGAAATAAGTAGAACAACTTCAGATGTGAGAGTGTATCTATACAAACATATATATATACACAAACCTATATGTAGGTAAATCTATAAATATATATCTTTCTATGCATGTGCATGTGTAGAATATCAGTTGCTAATATTATTTCTGGATAAAGAAAACCACCCCAAATTTAGAAAGGTAAAACCAACAGAAAAAAAATAACAACCTTTAAATGAATGAAATATTTAAAATTAAGTCTTACCAGGTGGAATATATTTTGAATTGTAAAGGTGTGTCAAATGAAAGAATTACTGTCAAAATGTTGTATTATTAAAGAAAAAAACAACCAACCAAGCAATAAAGATGTATTTCTTAGCTGGTGTCACAGATCTTGCTACCTCACTGAAATAGGTGCAGCAGAAAGAATCATTACCAAGAATGGGAACCAAAGTGGTTTGATGCACAGGCCTCCTTCCTTCACTAATGCAGGTTACAGTTCACATGAAAATGAGCAGAAGAGAGTGACAATACATATTCTAGGTGGGATAAATCTGAGACTCCTAGATAAACTAATGCAGTAAAATTAAAACTGGAAGCACAAATACTTAAAATTTAATGTATTTAACTTTTAGAACAGACTCCGTTGGAGGATGTTTCAAGAAAAATTACCAAGAAGATGGCTAAAAAGGCAGCAATGGGAATAGTGGTGACATGAGCTGAATTACCACTAGTTACAAAAACCTATATAAATACCTAAATATTATAAATTAGGGATTTTTAACTTGGTATCCATATTTGGTGTCTCACCTTTATTCTAGGGCTACTTGTATCATTATTGGAGGCAAAATATCTAATTAGATAAACTGTGAGCTCATGGCATAAATTTCCATTGTTTATCCAGCACCACACTGCTAAAAGTGTACAGTCACTTCAGGTATACCCATTAGCCACACCAAAGCCATGCAGGGATAACACTCCCCTTATTGAAAGGGCATTGCTTCCAGTTGGGGCAGCCAGCTCCAGGCAACAGCTCTACCTGAGAAACATTTGGTTTCTTCTGTGCTGGCACCGTCCTGTTTACAAATTCATAAGTCACAAATAGAAGTTACCTTTTTGGAAGCTTTGTTTTGGCAATTCACAGTTGAGGAGCAAGTCAAAAATCATAAATTTAATACCTTTGTCCCTAAGATTTAAAAAAATCTGCAGGGTTCTTGTTTGGATGCAAATCCCAATAGTTGCACCTCCTGTGATGCACATCAAAAAAACTTTTAAAATGTTTTCATTTTGGATGCTACTGTCAAGGCAAAACTTTCTTTCAACCCTCTCCATTTCTTTTTGGGGAAGGCTCTGCTTCTTCTGCACAGAGGTCTTGGCCCCCACCACTTGCACCTGCATTTTTGAATCCTAACAGGAAAATTGGAAGTTAGTGATGGGCTTTTTTCCAAGCCTGACAGGTCCCTTTCTTGCTTTGCAGTAACTGCTGTGAAACCCCTGTGATATACTGACAAAGGCTGCCTTTTCCCACAAATGCCTCAGAATAACGAGATGTGACAAATTAAACTGCATTTGCCTTTTGTCTGCATAATCCTATTTTAAATTATTTTTTATTCTAGGTTTATTTTTACAGCTCATTGGAAGATGCACGTTGGCAGCCCAGGTGAGTAAAGTTTTCCTCAGCTCCACAAACCCACTATTCACAGACTGCTGCCTAAAGGAGCTCGCCCATATAGTCCCATACCTGCCCTCAGTGCAGTGGGGAGACAGGAACCAACAGATCACCACTGTAGTCTCATCCCAGCATGTCCTCCCTGGCAGGAGAATTAACAGCAGAAGTCTAGGACTGAGTTTGAGGAGCAAACTCCCACAAGGAGGTGTGCAGGACAATGTGCCAGAGCATCTGGGTGAGATCACCCAGCAGGGCACCACACAAAGTCTTCCTGGGTGCACCTAGAAGGAGGCAGGAATCTCAGAGAAACCAGTGCTGTGGAGATTTAGTAAGATGTGGGGGTCTCCACAAAACACCTCCTGACTCCAAAATCCTCACCTCTCTGGTTGTATACTCCTCCTCCCCAAGCAAACAAAATGCTGAAGAAAACTAGTTTCCTCCTCTGCTATTTTCCTTCTGTCCTTCAGGCTGGCACTGCTCAGCCTCCACATTCAGGCAGCGTGCTTTTCCTCTCGAGCACATTTAAGGAGCACAGACACGATCATTTAAGTGCACACTTTACTTAGCTATCCTTAAGAACACAAAATAGACCCAGAAAAAAAAGACAGTGTCTGTATGCTCATTAAAACGCTTTCAGCCCAGGGCAAGGATTTGATCAAAAGGATTCCTGCCAATGGAAGGGCATGCTGGAGCCATTGTAAGAAGTTATGTGCGAGCGTCTGCCTTCCTTTCCTTTTCTTTCTTGTGCCCTGTCCCTTCCACTGCCACCTCCAATCTCTTTTCTTCCAGCTGGGGGAACAGAAGAGATTTTACTTCCTTGATGACAATTGTGTCCTTTGAGCAGCCAAAGCAAAAGGCACTTTGAGTTCAAATGAGACTGTGACTTAAACCAATATTAGCCAAGACCAACACATGTTTATTGTAATATAAGTAACCTTCATTCTGATCAGCAGGTTTTCCTCACCCCACTGCAGTTTTACTCATTGCCTCTTTCATTCTTCCAAAATGAATAAATGAAATGGCTGCACATTTTTATTCACAGCAGTGGGTTTCAGAACTTCAAATCAGAGAGGCGTTTTGATTTTAGAAATAAACTCCAGAGGAAACAGTTTCAGCCAGAACTTTCATATATTTTTTTTTACCAGTTTAAGGTAACATCAAAACTCACCTTTCCAAAAAAATGAAACCTCACAGCATTCTTTTAATCCAAATTAAATAAAGTGTCATCCCTGTGTCCTCTTCCTTCATATTTAGAGGGAAAGAAAACTATCCTGCCCATACTTTAATGGTTTTGTCTGCAAATCCTAAATGCTCTGCTGCTGCAAATTTCAAATGATCTTATACAGCCAAAGTCTCTTTGGTGTCAGCAGCTGCCCAGGTAGCAACACAACCACGAGAACGCTGCTGATCAGAACAATGAATGCCTGATCTACAGATGTCATATCAAGGTAGAAATCTTGATGAGCATTGTAGTGACATTACAAAGTGGATTACACATGCTGTATCTGGGTCAGAGAAGGAGTTATTTCAGTAAGGTCAACAAAGTACTTCTGGCCAAACTTATTTTTCCACATTTTGAGAGATAAGCTTTTGTTTGCTACTTCATGTTGCATCTAATAACAATGCTCTCTCTGTTCCCCTGTATCAGTCTGGAAGCAAAGTTAAAAGGAAGGCAAAACACTCCCATGCCTGGGGTCATGCAATTTCAGAGATGGGTTCCAGCTCCCTGCTCTACTTTCCTTCATGACTGGGGGCCCAGCTGCTGGTGCCCAGAGAAGCTTTTGAGCTACACGGTCAAAGTGTGTGTCCCTTGTGTCCCTCTCTCCCTGCCTGCACTCTCCACCCAGTGTGAGGATACAATTAGGACTTTCTTGCTTTCTAGGTGTGTTGGTGTTTGTCAAAGAAATAAATATAGCAAGGCTGTAAGGTGTTCAGATGCTCCAGCCCATGGATAGAATAAGTATCAGGACATCTTTTTTTTGATGTGTGGGTCCTTACATGGCAAAGCGGTCAATTTTCAGCACATAACACACCTCACCTTAACCATCTTTCCCAGAGATGGACAACAGGCCAAAGGCTAAGGTACCACTCCTGAATGGCAGACAGGAATGAAGTTGTCCCACCCAGGGAATGTGACATTTTAAAGCTGTTGGTTTACAGTACTGTCAGTGGGAGAAAGTGATAGTTGTGAGATTTTTTATTTTTTGGGTGCCTTTTCTTGTCTTAATTTTGAAATGGATTTTTAAAAAATTTCATTATTTTTTTAGTCCTTATCCAACTCAAAATCTCAGTATGCAACTTGGGGATGCACGAGCAATCACATCAGATAATCCACTAGACCTCATTCCACCATTAAGGGCTTAGAAACTTTTCCCAGTTTCAAGTTTTGAAAGAAAACTAGTTTAATGCTCAAGTATTACTCAGAGCGAACTCAGATAAATAGACTTTTGGTCAGGTCCTTTCCACCACAATAGCCTACCTAAAACTGCAGAGGCAGATCTTAAACCGAAGCATTGATGTCACCTCTGAACAGCTCAAACCTAAAAGAAGATATGTGCCTATATATATATATATATATCAAGAGATAAAAAATGTTCCAGTTATCTGACCTAATTATAAACATAATCCAATTGTGTTGTTTCTATTTTTCTAAGGAAAAAAAAAAAGAGCTATTTCTACTCACTTGAAGAAGTGGCAATCCTAATACCACAAATCTGCACATTTCTGTAAGAGTCAAAAATGGAAACCAGATCTGTAACTGAAAGCTGTAATTATCAAGGCTAACCTTTCCTGACTGAGAAATGCAGAATTAAAAAAGATAAAAATTAAATTTAAGAAAAAACATTCAAAGGCTTAAATAATTGAAAGCAAGCAACATTTTGGTTTTGGTTTTTTTTTTTTTTCCCAGTTGCTGTCCTGCAGGTCAGAAAACCTGTGAAATCTATTGGGGTAGCAAGAAGCCTATGCTGTTGTATTTATTTCTCCATAATGACAGTATACTTTATTCCAGAACACTGGTATATGTGTATATTCCAGACACATCTGGCTCAACAAGAGTATGATCCAACACCCAAGGAGCACAACTAAGATTATCCCATTGACTTCTGTAGGCATTCATCCAAGCCACTACCCTCTTGGTGCTGCATTACTCCCCTTAATGGACAATTCTGAGCTCACATCTGTGTTCTAAAACGTTGCTGGTGGTACATAAAGAATGAGTTTGTTTGCTTTTATTACAGTGTATGGTTCACATTCTATCAATATAATCCAAGGTTTAAGTTTGATGTTAAATAATCGACCTGTTTAAGAAGGGAATGTTTTAATAAAGCTTTACCACATATATAAATAACAGGCACAATTTGTTTCCATTAGGAAGATAAGCTTTCTTCAAAGCAGTTCACTGTTTAAGGCTTTAAATTTTGCCAGCACTTGCACAAAGTTGCAACAAACCTTGACTTATTTACAGAGAGATGTTTAGGGGAGATAAAGCCACTTAATGATCCACTAGTTCTTGCTAAACACATTTTCCTTCCATGCCCTCTCTGAAGGCAGGAAGGATAGCACCATTCTTTGGCATATTCTTAAAATACTCAAACTAAAGGTTTTACAGAACAGTTAAACAAATGGGGCTATGGCTTCTCTGACTAAAATAATCCTCTAAGCACTTAGGGTAAAAAACAACAAAAAAAGTCCTTAGGCATTTATTTGAAAATAATTTTATAGCAAGAATAGAAAAGGGGACAACAATAGCATAAATAAACCAAAAGTTTGATTTGCTTTGGTGCCTCATTCAAGACCAGGTGGTTTCTGTGACAGAAACTGTCAACTTCCAGGTTTTTGAACTTTTGTCAGATTTGCAGCAACAACAGCAAACAACTGCCCCAAATGCCCCAAGCATTGAAGAGAAAATATTCCCATCAACAGAAATATTTGACCTCTGCTTGTCTGAGTGCATTCCAGCTTCTCTATGTTTGTTCATAAGGACTCTGCTTGAGTGGACATCAGCTCGCAGCAAGGACTGACTTAGTAAAACCAATATGTTGCCATAGGGACCCTGATGTATTTATCAGAATTTCCCCTTCCTTTGTGTTCAGTTTTGACTTGAATAGGATAAGAGTGGTTTGGTTGTTGTTTTTTTTCTTTTAACAAAGAAAGACAAACAAATAAAAAACAAACAACAACCCACAAGAAATACAAAATCTAAACCAACCTAACAAACCAAATCAAAACCAAAAAACCCAACCAAAAACACCCCAGTGTTCATTTGTTATCATTGCATTTGGTACAGCTGTCATGCTGCCCAGCCATACCCCTCTCTTCTCACCTTAGAAATGTGCAGCTACAGGTTGTCTACTGAGGCACGTTACAGATCCTTGGAAGTCAATGCAAAGTGTCCATGTGCCTCTGCTGAGGACAACACTGCTGACCAGGAAGCAAGAGAGGAGTCTCCCTTCATCTCCCTCATTTCTTTGTCTCCTCTCCCTGCGAGATTAGAGGTGGTAATCTCCTACACAGACACTTTGGAGGTAAAATATCAACATTGGCATTGACTACTCCAACTCTATGGGGGAACTCGAAGTTAAGAAGTGAGGGAGAGTTTTAACTTGGCATAATTTCAGCACTGTGTGTGACTGGTAGTGACTGCAGCAGGTGAGGCATGGTTATGAACACAAGGGATTTTGTAACTCTATTAACTCTGCAAGGAAGGTGCTGAGCACCTGGAGCATTAGTCATCACACATCTTAGTCTAGATTCCTCCCTCCAGCTACTGCCTTGGCCATTTCTCCAGGGAAAAGCATCTCTCTCCCTATGTGAAGTGAAGCTGACCAGGACGAGCCCTTTTTTCCCCTCTGGGCTGCTGGCAATGAAAGCAAAGCAATCAGCAGGGTCTGTTTGCAGACACGGCTTGAGAAAATCCCCCTCTCCCCCTCCCACAGGTTCTGCACACACAAGTGCCGCATGGGAAACAACAAACACAGTCATTTCCTCCGTGCTGCCAGCTGCTGAGGGTTTGCATAAGAAGAACCCTTGGACTTCAGATTATTTCTTAAAACACCTCTCGCCCCAAATCTTTCAGCAAACAAATGCTGGACTGGTGCCAGTGAGGCCAGTTGAATCCTGTTTCCTGGTATGCCCTGCCACCTTCCTTGCCATCATGTCCCCCACACACTCCCATCCCTCACCCCACAACCACATGACACACCTGCTGTCTGGTAGGGACTATATTTTAGAAGCCTTCTGCCTATGGTGCAGTCATGCAAATGCAGGACAGACACTCAGGTTTAGATTCTTCTTTTGTGATCAATACTTAGGTGATGGTGGCATCTAAAAACTTCAGTTATGGGATCAGGGCCCATGTGACACTACAGGGCTGAGTGACAAAGGAGAAAGCCTTTGCCCCCAGAAAACAGACAGTCAACAAATCAGTCAGGAAATAACCTGTGTGGGAGAAAGGAAAACAGGTGGTATGAGCCAATAATGAAAAGCACAGATTTAGCAAAAGGTTTCAGCCTCATAAATAAGATTGTCATTTTGTTGTGACCCCTGCTCCCAAATCAGAAGGTGAAAGCACCGTGATCAGCATACTTCTGATGTTCTTGAGCATTTTGTCTTGTCTCTCATTTGTTCTGGTCTAAACCTGTTTCCTCAAGCCTTCCATTGCCCTCCTCAGGGAAACATATGCTTGGAGAGACCTGGCATTGGCTTTCACTGCTCTGAGTAATTCCTATGCTTTAGTATACAATAGCTGTTATCCCTGAGATCACCATCATGTTTGAAGCCTGCTGCCTCATCTCTTCACACCCAAGTAGAGCATGTCCTCAGGCAGGTGGGAGGATGGCAGTATGTCCTGCTTCTGTGCCCACATGCAAACCTCTCCCCAGTGTTTGCTGTAGCATTTCCACAATGTGGAGGAGAAAGAACCAAAATGAAGACCACAGGAGGTAGGATGGAGTTGACCAACACGTCACCTCCTGGTCCTGTTGGCTGGCTCTTGCTGGGAAGACCAGTCCAGGGTCATAGAACTGTTGGAGAGCACTTGAAAGTTTCAAACAAAAAAAAAAAAAAAACAAAAAAACCCACAAACCTGAGATTCTGCAGCTGATGGAATCACTCTGGTCCCTCTGCACACAGCAGTCTACCAGAAACCTTTATTTCTTGCCTTATTCTGTAGCCCACATAAGCTTTCTTCTTTCTTGGTTTCACTTCCTGGGAAGTTTGATGTTGGGGTTGAGTAGTCTTAGGCATCATGCTCATCTAGTTTAGCCTACAAATGCGTCTGTCCTCTTTGTCACCACTTTATCCCTATTTGAATGCATTTTCCATTTCTTGCTTCCACCAAAATATTTTGTATAGTAAATCGCCAAATCTGCATCACTTATCTTAACAGGAAAGGAATACCTTGCTTCAGCCCTAATTATAAGGAAGGTGCTCTTTGGAAAAGATGTTTTGACATGGGGCAAGCTCACAGCTTTCCCATTTTATTTACTATTTGTTTTTCTTCCTCCTCATCCTCCAGCATCACAACGCCAGGAAGTTATTTTTTGTAATCATCCTTCTATTTTGGAATTTCATCACAGATCTCTTCATCTTTGCTTCCTTCTAAAAAAATCTATCAGTGTTAATATAAAAATTTTAATATTATCTCAAGCTGACCATGGGTTTATACTCCTCAACAGAAAACAGCTTGCCAGGAACAAAATAAATGAAAATAAATTATGAAGACATATAAATATGGGCTTCCATGATGAAAACTCTCTGCCAGGCTCCTGCAGTCTGTGGGTATTGCCTCAGGACTGTGTTCTTGGTCTCTTAAAATAAACTCCATTTCTAGGCTTTACAGTAAATTTTTACTTTGGGTTCTGGTCTCTGCCTCATTGCTGATCTCTTCCTACCTCCCCATCTCTTCATATAAGTGGAAACAGTAGGTGAAATTCAGCTCACAAGTAGAGACAGGGACACGTGCAAATACACAGGCTGAGTTGTCCCCTGATACTCAGCCATCGCATTCTGTTGGTGAGCTAGGACTAGAGTGCCAAATACATCAGAACAAAGGCTATTTACAAAATATTCACACCAAAGTTGCAGATGCTAATCTTTGTAACCACACATGCTGCTGAAGGCTGATGAGAACTAAACATGTATTCCAAAGCGTGAGGGAGTACCCTAAATATAACTCCTCTGACAACATTATACATGATGTGCCTTTCAGTACTCATAGAAAAGGGCAGCTGCTGAAGCCAGTACTGCTTATGTGTGAAGAAACTTTCCATGTTGTATTTTCTGATTCTCTTATTCTGTTATTTCTTGTGACTTTGGGAAATAGCCTTCGATTTGATTGCTAGATTAGGAATCACTAAGTTGAGTAGTGTTTTATTTGTATAGACCAAGACACACCATCAGCCACTTGTTCATTTTCAAAATCCATGGGACACCCTTGGCAATACTTGCTCAGAAAACAGTGGAAAATTTCACATTTTTATTCATATGTCTTAGGATACTTTCTCATTTGCTAGATGTTCCTTCATGTTGATCAATGAGTGACCAAAGGGAACAAAATTTCAAGCAAATGGTTTCTTACCAGAATTCACCAGAAAACATTCAGTTGAATGATCTAGCTGGAGCAATGCCTTTCATCAACACTGACACTCTATTGATAGGTACTGAAACAGATTTCAAGGGAAGAGCCCAGACAGCCAGAAGCCCAGTGAATACAGCAATAATAAGGAGGTAGGAGACAGTCTGAGTCCCTGCTTTTCCTAATGTAATCAGGGACTTGTTGCTCTGACATTGCAGGCTGAGTGTAAGCTTCATCTGGTCCCTTATAGATGCCTTCAATACAGGCTTCTACATCTGAGCTCATCATGCACACTGCCTTATGACTGCTGGAGGGATGCAGGGATTTTTAGTACACGTTACTCAAGCCCTGAGTATGACTGCTGCTCTCCATCAGCTGTAAATGGAGCCAGAGGGAGTGAATCAGAGGGAGGGAGGGCTCAACCCTTCACACCCTGCAGCTGAGGAAGAACCCACCCTGGACCCTCAGTCAGCTCCACAGAATGAAACTGCTTGAGCAGGAAAGGTAGATGGGCTCATCCTATCTCTTACACCTCTTACAGGTATGGCCACCTATCTGGGTCAGTGGCTGCCTTTTCCAGGTGCTTCCTGCTGCCACACTCCAACATCTGCCCTTCTCTGCTGTGTGCAGACCACTTGCACAACACATTGCAAGTTTTGCGGGCAATGCCTTCTCCTGCTCTGCTCTTCTGCTTGCTTCTCTTGCTTTAATCAGAGGCGAAAGATGTACCTTACACCTGACATCTCATCCTCTAGAAAGTCCACACCAGGTTGTGCTCATATTCTAGTTAACACCTCATTTTTCATGCTGTGATTATATATACTAATTTCCACAGTTCTCTAGAAGGCTTCCTGGCAATCAGGTACTGCCAAATAACTTCCTTTAACTGACAAAAAGTTTATACTTTTCCATACTAGGGCCTTGTCATATCACCTGTGGTATTTATTGGGGTTTAATACTTTTCAAGGAAGGTATTTTTTCCCTCATCTACTGCTGCTAAAAGAGAAGAAACTGCTCATCACATTCTTAATGCCATTGTTTCCTAGCCTGATTAAATCCTTCTTCATTCTTGCCTTTTGGAATAAGAATTTGTTTTCTTCAGTGCTTCTACTTTTGCTACAGAGGCACTTATTTCTTCATAGTGCTCATGCCATAGGCAATAAAAGACTAGGTTTCAGAACTGGAGTGCCAACAGATATACTGATATACCTGAGAGGACCAAGGTGTAAAAGTATTAATATAGCTGCCAGGGACAGCCAGATAGCCACAAAATTTAGAGCAGTGTCAGGGCTGTTCTAAAATATGCAGGTGTTCCTGACCCCCACTGAACTCTCCATTAGCCAAGGATCATTGCAACTATTAGCCTCTGCTGCTGTATTCCCTCACTAGGATGAACTAGGATGAATTTCAATTACTGCTCCATTCCCTTCCCTTCCAGCTTTATAGCCTCTTTCAAGAAATATCCCCTATCACATTTCCAACACATTACAATATTCCAGTCAATTTTCATTAGCACAACTTTCATTTGGTTGAATTTCTTCCTGTGTCTCACGTGTTTGTGTTGCCTCTTCTTGAGCATTTTTTTTCCTGGTGATAGACCGTGTCACTGGATCTTAACTACTCCCCAACTTCAACTTAATTGATCGAACTTGGCACATTTCCTAGAATTAAGACTGTGTAGGCTCAGGCTACACAAGCTTGGCTGTTCAGCTGGCCATGTGAGATGGCAATCTTGCATTACTTCTGGAAACTCATTCCCCCGCTTCACTTCTGCATGGTTGCTGTCCCAATCAATAGCCGAGTAATTAAAATCCCTCATGATCAATGTTCTAGCTGTTTTACAGACTTCTCTTATCTGTAAAAACATTTCCCAACCTACTTTCTTTGCTTGCCCTGGGGGTCTGTAGCAACATCCAGGAATAGCATGACTGCATTCATTGTCCTTCCTCAGCTTCTGCCCAAACAGTCTCTGCTCTGACAGACAAAACATTTGTAGTGTTTCCTGCTCTGGACATGGATATATGCTGCTGTCTCTGCTGTGATTGAAGAACACAGCCTGGCCCCTTAATAAACTTTGCATCTCCCTACTCTGTTTTCAGTCCATTCTATCTCACACATTCCAGGAATATCACACTTAGCCTTGGAAATGCATGTTTTCAATTGCTGACATTAATATGCTCACAGCATTTGTATAGAAGCTATTTTCTCCTCCCACCTTTGCTTTACATTCTCATTATCTCCTACAACGACAACCAGCGGATACATTACTGAGAGATCCATGCATTCCCTCCTTTAAATTCTTCTCCTCCCACACCACTAATCTAAAAAAATGGCTAGATCATTTCCTTATTAGTGGACAATCTGTTTGCTCCCATAGGGTGTAGAATAATGCAGATCATCTCTCCTTTGCCATTTTGCTTTCCCAGTTTTGTTGTTTACAACATGCCAAAGTCTCATATTCCTCCTTCTCTTGATCCTCCCCCCCCCATCAATCTAATCTATTACTTTTACTGTGCTAAAATGAGCCACTTGCATACAAGAAAACACCATTATGCTGCTTTCTTCTTCCACGTGCTAACAGAGGTGTGTAAGGCTTTCTTTTTACAAGTACCTTCCCTCTATAAAAATCACCATCCATTATGCTAGACTTGTTTTAAAGCTCTTTTATCTGCTGTAACCCACTGACTAAAAAAATCCCTATCTCTTCTTCTGGAAGCATTTAAGTTGTGTGAGGATTTGGTGTTTTAAACAACTGTCTGCAACATCAACTCTGCCATCAACACTTCTCTGATATAATTGTGCGGCAGATTTTCCCATGCCCATTTCATAATTTTGTGAGACCCTGTCTTCTGAATCATTAAAACTCTGGGAAATGTTCTAGGCACTGGCACAAGCTCCGTTGTCTATATTACCCTTCTTCCCTCCTTTACTGCCCCTTTTCAGTTACCCAGCCACTGTCCTTTATATCCTCCTGCTTCTGCTGGAACAGGGCTGCTTCTCCAGCACAAGGCTGTGCTTCCAATGCACTCATCCTGCAACTTGCTCACAGCTGGTTCTCCTCCTCCTCTGTCACTCCTTCAGAGTATGAAACCAGCCATCTGTCATCAGTGAACCTCTCATATTCATTGATCTTCCCCAGCACATCAACCTGTCTTTCTAATTCCACTCTCCAGTTTCTTAGTGCCACAGCAACTGGCTGTGCATGTACATATGCACATGTGTGCACACACAGGGTATTGTTCTGCCTTTGACAGTCCCCATGTTCAAAACAGCAGCTGAAAAAAATGAAAAAAAGATTTTTTAGCTTGAAACCGGGGCAAGGAGAGGATGACTGCAATTCAGTCACAGACAGCAATAGACAAATTGCACATTATTTCATGAAACAGTGAAGAAAGAACTCAAAAATAACATGGAGCATCCCTGATTCTTGAGGAGCCGCATTTACGAGGAGTGGTGCCCATCCAAGCACTACAGCTCCTAGGGAAGGTGCTGCGATGACTTAAAGAGCTTCTTTTCCCCTCCAGCATGCAGTGCAGTGCAGGGTGGGGTACAGAAACAGAGCTGTGCGCTCTCCTTTCTCTCTTTGATCAATAGGGATCCAATCTCATTGGACACCACCCCCAAATCTTCTTCTTACTCTACCTGTGTTCCATTCTCTCACCCTTGGACTGCGGGCTCTTGTGCTGTGTTTGTACAGAGTCAGCTCAGTGGCCCTGCCTCATGGCTAGTGCTGGTAGCCAAAATGGAATGAGAAACAACACAAACAACAGTAATAACACTAATATCAAGTCACTTTGAGGTCAGTCCTTCCACAATAAGGAAAGGCAGAAGGAGCCACTATTCTTATATGGTTTACAGGGTTGGGGTTTTTTGGACCTCTTCTAATAGCTAAGCTTAGGTCCAACCTGTACTTGTGCCACTCACTCAACCCCAGATTGTTCAACAGAGAAAATCAGACTGGCTGAAAGTAACATCCAGGCTTTCTGGTTTCTTGGATCTACTTCTCTTAAAAGGTGAAATGAAGTCCTCTGTTTTATCCATGTAGTCCTGCTGAAATCAATCTACGATGACAGCGACTTCTGTTCTCACATGGCACAAAGATGTTTATGTTTTCAAAACAAGAAAAATCTAAGAAAATGTGATTCATCCTTTTTCACTTCCACTAAATTATATTGCAGTCTTGGGATTTCCCTGCATCTGATGACATCAGATTTAAACCTACAGAGACAATTCATCTCACATCAAACATCATGGGCCTGCTTGTAATTGTTGCAAAGTTCTTCTGTGTCAGCCTACCTGCTGCATATGAACATTGTATTCTTCTGCAAAAAATCACTGACATTTTTGGTAGAAAATATTTACTGCATATGAGCAGAGGCTGACTGTTTTCTAAACCTTGAGTATCTTGGCTATTTTTTTCTTAAAATGCTAAAACTGATTAAAACATATGATCAGTTTATTAAATTCCATCATTATGGTAAAACACCGTTGCTGTTGTATAATGGAAAGAAGAGGCATCTTGTATACTCAATAAAATCAAAGCCCTTGTTTTGCACATCTATGCCTTGTCTGGCTTTTCCTTGAACCTTGGCCTTAACTGGTACCTGTGATCTTAATTCACCTATAGAAATTAGAAAAAAAACACTTTGCCTATGGGTGTTTCTTTCTATATAATCCAATTTATTTACCAGTTATACCCAGAAATTCTTGTTTCTCTGAGAAATTTTGAAGAATAGGAACTTCCCTATTTAAGAATTCAAGCCTGTCTCTCAGCAAGGGCTTTGGTAAAACCTCTCTCAGATTTCTTCCATGACATTTCACCCTGCTTCTCCTACCTCCCATCATCTGCTCAGCACCCAGATCCCACATTTGCAACGAAAAAATGCTTTGGCCTGCCCAAATTCAAGTTGATTGGCTTCCCCGAAGCCTAATTCCTTAGGTGAAGTCTTTGACTGTCTTTATCTTTCTTCACAAAGAAAAGTTCCTCCTTGCAACACCAGTGATATGTGGCTGCAAACCCATTTGCCTTAATGAGGTCAGCAACTGCCTGCAGATGACAGACAACTTGATTGCAGCCATTAGCAAATTCCAGCATGACAAACACATATTTTTAGTGAATTTTTTAGCAAAAGGTGCTGGACTAACATTTCTGTAAAGTGAGGTTCTCTCTTAACCTACAAGGCCACTCTCACACATGCATTTTTCTCACTTCCCCCTTGTCACCTGCTCATGCACTTGGCAGTCCCAGTGGCCAGTTTCAGGCAGCAATATTTCAGCTGCTTGTTTTTGTGCTTCCACAACTGCCTCTGCTGGCAGGCACAGGTTGCCTCTTGAGCTGGGTCAAGGATCTGATCTGGATGAAAAGTAATAGAAAAAGTCAAAGATAGCTTTCAAGAAAATAATTTTTCTGAGCTTGCTTGACTTGAGAGCCATGGGCAATGGATGAGGGCTTCATGCTTCCATGACTGTGGTCTTAGATGAGGCCCTGTGGAAGTTTTAACTAGTCCAGTTAAAACTAGTTAACTGCCACATTCCACTACAGCTGTCCCTTCTTCCTATATTGTGGATATAACAAAAGACAGTGTCACACATCCAATAAGAAGCTTAAGAAGAAAAAAGAGATTTCTCATTTATTCTTAGAACAGTCTGAAAGCTGGATTTGTTTTAAGCTTGAACTTAAAAATTACAATTTTTTCCTCCTCATCCAGTTTCTTTCAATAAAACTTGTTTCCAAATTTCTCTTCTCATATTGAAGACTTTCTACAGAGTTTCTACCTGAGAAAAATCTTATTTAATTTTAGATCCTTCTGTAGCTCTGAGGAATGTGTTCATTTAACTTGACTGACAAAGACTGCCCATGCTTGCAGATGCTGTACTCAAGCAGTAAGGAACTCTTGCAACAAAATACAAATGGGACAACCCAAAAAATGAGAAGATAGAATATCAAAAACTCTATCATGACCTAGATTATTAGAGAGGTTTTAAGCAAGGATTTTACACAAAGTCATGATGTAAAGCACTCACAGAAACATCACCTGTGTCCACACTTAGTCTTTCCAGCTTGGATATGTTGAACTGCCCCAGTCAAAACAAAACAAGGGTCCTAAAACACTTCTGACCAGTTAGAGAAAACTTTCCACGGTTCTTCTTAGGCCTATATTGGATTTTATGTTGGGATGAACTGCAGGTGCCTAATTAATTTGCCTAATGTAGGCAGCACATGCCAGTGGAGATGTTGCAAGGTTATTCCAGCTGGTGGCCACTGCTCTAGAAGCTCTAGAAGGCTTTGGTCTCTCGTTACCATGCCAGCTGACTCCAAGAAAATATATCAAATAAACATGGGTGTCCCAATTGGCAGAACAAGACTGGGTTTAAGCAACTGAATTTCTCCCCTGTGTTTAAATACCTGTTGAAGTACAATGTAGCTGCGGGGGACGGACCTCTTTCACCTTTGTCTCCAGGCTCAGACATGTGCTGTGGCAATGGGCACACACAGAAAACCACAGGGAGATGTGCTGTAATAGGTCATGCCAAAGACTCTTTCACAACGCCACAGCCAAGTAAAAATGGTTGAGATTTGGGAACTGATTATTTTCTGTAGTTGTAATTCACTCCCTTCCTCAAAGCTGAGCATGCCAGAAATTGAGACAGCTCTCATACCCTGAATACTTGCTTGGCTTAGGCCCGGCCATCACAGAGTGAAATAGGGCCATCTGCTAAGCGGAGTCTAGACTATCTCTGCACTGCCCTCGCTTCTCAGTGAGTCTCTCCAGGGATTGTCCTCACTTTCTGTCACATTGAAGCAAGGATGAGAAAGGATGATGTCTGTCTTCAAGCACAGAACTGATGCCTCAGAGACACAGGGTCTCCCAGTCTGCTGCTTCCGCTCTTAAGCAGCAAGGTGCAGCCTTACAGCTCCCAGAAGTCTGGTGCATCACCTGATGCATGGACATAGGCTTCCGTGGAGAGCTCTCTACTAAGGATCAATAGCAGCATTACAGCTCCTCAATTCTTGCTCTATCTTCCCACACACTTCTGCTTCCCTGCATGCTACAGGAAAGCTTACCTTTCATCATTCCCAGTTGTTCCTCTACCTTGCTTTCCCTTCAAAGCCAGACACACAGCTGAGCTCCTTGTAATTCACAGAAATAACCTCCCTGCAGCAACATTCACCCAGAAGTGCACCTATAACTGATGAACACTGCTAGGACGGATGGCTCAGGGAAAAGAGAGAAATATGTGGGCTGTGGGTGGTGGCAGGGAAGAGCTGATGGGAGGAATAGACTGCTAAACAATTTAATTGCTTTTTCTGTTTTGCTGTGGAGGAATATGCAGTTTAGCAGCCCTAGCTCAGCTACTGAGGGTTTTATGTGTGTGTGCAATAAAATATATAATTAAATATAGGTATTTGCACACTTAGTTCTGAACTATTTAAATACTCCATTGTAGAGTATGTTGTAGAATTATATTTCATTTCCACCTAAAAAGAGTAAACCATGTAACTCATGTGGGTGCCAGAGAGCTCAAACAACTAGTCTCTATAAACCCTGGAGGGAATGCTAAATTGAGCTGAAAACTTTCATTCCAGCATTATGCATCCACTTTTCCTGTTAACCTGTTTTTCCCTCAATCAGAGGATTTTGGGTTTGCTCCAGGCAATACCTTCTCAGGAAGGAGAAAGTATGTGATGTGATTCCTGTTCTGATTTTAAAAGCTACCCAGAAAGTAAGTGTGGGAGGACACAGATTGCATAACAATGATTTTTTTAAAAAGGGCAAAAATCTACTTCAGTTCTGCAGATTTGGGCTCAAGGATTTGTTGCACTCCTATATCTAGAGTCATGAGGAGAGATAAACACCTAAGTAGAGGAGTCCGTTTGGTGTATGAAAGATGGGACCTCCTATCTTCCATCTGCTTGCAGTGACTTGAACCTATACATTTTCATTTCCACAGCTTTGTGCTGACCAGTGGTCCATAAAGCAGGCTGGGATGCTGGGCATACTCTGTTAAAGCTGTTTCACTACACACAGAAGACACTGATATTCACTTGGCTGGAGGAATAAAGGAACGTGACCTTAAAATTCCCTGGTCATATCAGGGTCCTAGCCAGGGACTTTGATTAGATAAAGCAGACATGAGATTTAGGGAATATCTTCTCGTATTTCATTTCAACACAACACATAATTGATAAGACCTGAGGTGCCCACTCAGAATTGTAAGGCTATTCATGTACAGCAAAGACAGTAACTTGTACTTCATTCTTACAGCCCAATACTTTGCTTAAAAGACTTCTGACATTTAAACTTCTAAAAAAAGTGGCAGTCTGAAGTCCCTGGATGAAGAAAACACCTTGCAACTTCAGCCATTGGCCACCTGATCTTTGAGATGGCCAGCACTGCTGGTTGTACTTTAAAGGTACAGGGATGGAAAAACTCACTGGTTAATAATGTGGAACCAGGTCTGGAAGCACCACGGTGCTCCAGGGAATGATACACGGTAGCAGTACAAACTCAAGTAATAGGGCAGAAAAATACTGTCAGATGAGGAAATGTTTGTGAGAATTGGGTATTGGCTAAACAGTTCATTAAATCCTTCATAGTCCCATCGTTGTTTCCCATTTCTTGTCTCAGTTCTGTCTCAGCCAAGAACAAGAGGCTGTAAAGCAATTTCCCAGAACCAAGAATGCCAAAATACTTCTCAGTTCTAGTACTTAATTTCTGTTTTACTTTGGATTAGATATGAAGTGGTTTTTTTTAATATGACTGAAAGAATGTGAACAGAGGATGAAATCTAAGTGTGGTAGAAGTAGCTACAGCTGCCTTAGACTCTGGGGAAAACAATGCAGTAGGAACAGACATGAAGTCGTAACAGAAGGTATGAGAAAACAGCCAAAAAGTCTCCAGTGTTGGTTTGGATGTCAGAGATTACACAGAACTCTTCCCACAGAAAATTGTATGTGCCAACCCCTTTAGCACTCCTGACTTACAGCTAACATGGGTCATCAACAGACAATTCATTTTTGGACAGATCATGATAGATTTCCAAAGTTACGTGTAGGAGTAAGAGGACTGAGCAAAGCCTGTATGTTAATCATCATTCTGACAAAAGGCGTCTATTTGATCTTTAATACTTGGTCACAGGCTCTGTGTGACACAGTGGACGTTGCAGAGAGAGATGATGAGTGTGGATCTTATTTCATTATCCATGTGCTCATGTGTACGGAGAGACAGTTCATGCAGCCATCTGCTCTCACTGTGCAGTCATGCAACAGTTTTTCACATCTTTGTCTTCTGATTGGCTTTCTTTCACTCTAATTTTCTGTCTTGTTTGAGTTAAGAAGGACAAATGACTAGAAAGCAGTTCTTGCTTTTGTCTGTCAGCTCATGGTATCACAGTAGTGTATTTATACCAGTAGCAGCTCTAAAGCAATTTGCAAGTATGAAATGGGGCAGAACAGCCTTAGAGCATCCCCAGAAGTTGCTGAAGAGAGTTATCTTTGCTTTTTCCCCCCCTTTCTACCTGCACTCTGTGTTGGCATATATGCTTAAAGAGGAGTCAAAAATAAAAACAGGGTATATGCTAACTCTCCAAAGCTGACAAGTGATATGGAACAACCTGTATCAATCCTGTCTTACACCTCATAATAATAAGTAGATACTGTCCCCTATCACACCTCTTGCCTCTGTTTTGCAGCCAAAACCCACTCTGGTCCCCAGTTCATGCATACAAAAGTGCTGGTACAAATAGTACCTTTGTACATCTGAGGTCATTCTTACCAGATGTTAGAACTAATTAGTGCTTTCACAGCTTTTGGGCTTTTTTCTGCCCACTGCACTTGTTCTAATAAAGACAGTTAAAACAAAGCAGGTTTGCACACTGAAGTTTCTTTTCAGCCCAACATGGAATGCCTTTGAGGGTGCTTTGTCTTTCCCATTCTATATCAAAACCCTGCATCTTCTCAGACGTCCAGCCAATCTTAACTTCATCTCAAAGCAAAAAAAAAAGTACCATCTGAGCACATAGATTTGCCTGAAAAAATTGGCTAGACAGGGACCCAATGGGATATCCAGGAGCAGTCTATATTCTTCTCACTCCATGCATTTTTTGTGCTGGATAGACAACTCGCTATCAACCTGTATGCCAATTGCTTTAAGGAGAGGAAAGGACAGGCTGAGGGATGAAAGGAGGCAGCCAGACAGTTATAATTCAGACTTTCATAGAGCTTTTAGACTCAGATGCTCCTGAAATTCATTTATAAAATCATGTGAACTTTCTCACTGAAGGAATATCAGCAGTGATACCATTGTGGGGGAAAGAAAAGATCTCAAGCTTTGAAAATATGACCATAAGTGCTTTGCTGAATAGTGTTCAAGTGGGTTTGAAACTAGGCAAAATGAGTTTGTCTGTCCCTACTTAAAACCACAGATTAGATAAGTATGAAAATATTTTCTCTGCTAAGCTATCAGCACTTGGCTTCTCTTTTAATTATAGTCAAATAATGTAACAAAGGGCAATTTCCATAACATTTATTCTAACAATTTCTTTCATTTTACATCACAAAATTATTCTGAACTTCTATCAGGACATGTACAACACCTACTACTTTGTATTTTACCTTGATGCTGATGCCTCTGAAAGAGCAGTAAAAGGGAGATACCTGTTAATTGCCTCGCACCTTGCTTTCAGAGAGCTGGTCAGAAAGACCAGTGTAATTCTTGCACACCTTGTACACTTAAATACAACTGCACAGGTCTTTGCTGATAAGCCATCTCACTTATCGTCTTGATTTCTGACCACGTGTTGACTCTATTGTCTCAATTTCCGCTTCTCAACCTAGCACTCCTTCACTTGTACACACACTGGATTATCCACAGTGAGTAAACAGCCAATCCTGAGAATCACACCGGTTTTCCTCACTAGAAGACTATCCTGAAAAATTATGAAGACCAACCACTTGTGCTAGCCTTGTGTCCTGTTTTCTCCCAAAATTTGAATGAGGTGCTTCCTCTGAGTCTGAACAAATAATGGCTCACGTTTCACAGATGGAACCTTATTTCAGTCAGAGAACTTTAAATTAGTAGGGAAATGCTTAGTGAAAATATTAATGGCATCTTTTTTAGGGGAGAACATTTGAAACTAAAGAAATTATATCCTTGAAACAAAAAGGCAGAGTAAAGGGTCTTCTACATTATTATTTAGAGAAATGTCATAGAAAACCAAAGCATGAAATATTTATAAACCCTGCTTTGAAGACCCCTGTAAAACCGCTACTGAGTTTCTTTAAAATGAATATGCAGTCCATGATTTCAAAGCTTACTGTATCAGGTCCTCAAGGTCTTTTAAAACAATTCATTTTCACTTCAGACATGAAAGGGAAAAATGAATGTAACAAGTCTCAAAGAAAGCTTAAATCTTTGCATTTCAGGTTATGGTTTTGGTTTGCTCTTTTTTATTGATCATTTATGTGCTAATTCTAAAATGCATTGCTCTTATTTAATGTCATACACTAGAAAAATAGTTCATCCAGGCTACATTTAAGGAAATAACATATTTTTTAAACTCATAAAATTAATGTGGAGGGTTTCCTATACTTGAAGAAAAGACATCCAAACCACATTGCTCAATATTAACAGTAATGCTGTCTAGTAGATGTCTCCTCAAGAAACTTTTGTTCTCAAATGTTACTTTTATTGTTGTTAAAGCTGAATCCTATGTAATTGTCCCTTCCATTACAGTAAGAACATTGTCCCTCATACAGCCTGAGCCAGTGACAACAGACTTGTTACAAGCAAACTCTTTTATGCCAGGTCTGTAAAAAAAAAAATGAAGGAAACATTTAAATTTGAGACAAAATCTCCCATTACTGCATTTTCAAAGAAAAACCAATCATTTGCAAGACAAATCATCATTTTTCCTCAGCAGACAGGGATTTTCTTTCTGAAGGGATATTAAACTCCTAAAATGTTATGCCCTATCTGAAGCCCTGAACTCCTCTGTTCAAAGCACGTCAGAGAAGCAGTAGTTCTTTGTTTAATGGAAACAAAATCCCCAGAAAACTAGGGCTGTTCATCCTCCCTTCTCAGAGCTTTCTTAGGAGTTTTAAGATATTTTTCTGCTGATGATTTTGTGCATTTCCATCTGGAAGGCAATGATTTATTTTTCCATTTTCTGAAAGGAACTGGAGTGAACATGGCTGTTTATTTTTCTACTTAGATAGTGCCTTACCATGCCAAGACAACTCTGAGCACTAGCCTCATCAATTAATATCAGCACCACTCTGAGAATGGTGTTTGCTAAGAAACTGTTGCTACAGAACAAGCAAAATGAGGACAAAACATTGGGCCAAGAGCTAGAAGAGGCAGAGGGGAGCCAGGATCTGTGGATCTGGGGGAGCACAGACAGGGTAGTGCTGTCTCTGTGTCATGCTTCCCTCCCCTGCAGACCACCCCCCCTCCCCACCACCACCTCCTGGCTTTGGGCTCTACACCTGGGTGGGAGGGGCTGTGCTGGGATGCCTTTCACACACCATATGGAGCCTTCCTCCATGTGCAAACCAGCATAGCTGAACGCTGATTCAGCTGGGGCTGTGAAACCGCACCTCTCAAGGCATCTGTGGTGCTTTGGGACATTCCTTCATCTAACCAGGGAGAGCCAGCCTTGGAAGAGACTCCCAGAAACAGCTCCATGTTGAATTGCCCTCCTCATATTTAATAAAAGAGAGGGAAAATAGCAAGTTCACCTTCACAGGTTACACATGGGATACACTGCAAGCTGTATTTGCTCCTGCTGAAATGCTGCTGCACCAGCAGCATTTGGACAGAAAGTGAACGCTCACTGTGACATTTACCACAGTGTTTTTATTTCATCTGGATGGAAGGAGAGATGTTGCTCTGTGGACTGTCTTTTCTCTGTATTAGCACACATGTATGACCCTCACTATGCCTCATCCATGTGTTTCTTTTCCTCTCCCTGCAGCCCCATATCCCTGCAGCAGTCCTGCCAGAAGTGCTATATAGCGACCTTTAACAATTGCTTTGCTTGATCTCCACAAGTAACAGACTAAGGTACCCTTTTTATGCCATCTGCAGTGGTGAATAGGAAAGAGAAAACTATAGGCTTTGACCAGTGAGACATAAATTCCTTTTTGGGCCATAATTGCGAACGTGGGCCATAGCTGTGAATGATGACAATCAACTGCTCATGCAGGAGTACACAGACTAACCAGCAAGGCAAACAACATAAACAGGAGCAGAGAGAGGAGGCAGGGGAGAAGGGCAAAGAGAGGCCTAAAAGCAGGAGTAAATGATTTATTTAAGATCCCACAGGAAGGTACTAAAAGAGGCAGAGATAGGACTCGTTTCATACCTCCCAATTCAATGCTCTGTGTATCGTAGCACACAGGCTAGGCTGTTTTGCTGCTATAACACACCACTCATTGTACACTTCAAAGTTGATATTAATATTTTCTCTGCCTCTTTACACGATCCTATAAAAAGGAATCTCTCTGCCTGAATGTAAAAACTATTATCAGGCATCCAGTTGACCAAATTCTGCCCAGATGTTGCAGCGTGGTTGCAAACTATATGTCAGCTGTTCTTTTTGCTGCTCACCATGCAGTCAGCCTGTTCATCTGGCCATATGGAAGATCCATGGGAAAAAAAGAATAGCTATTTGTGCATTGGTATTGAAAGTCAGAATAATACAGCCTTTAAGATTTAATGGGTACTCAAGCTGGCTTACAAATAACCTGCTTTGTCTGCATTATTTTGTCTATGTCTTTCCTTATGAAAAACAAAGAATAGAGAAGAAAGATCAAAGATTTCAAAAGCAGCTTTGTTTTGAAAGCCAAAATGCCTTACTCCCTTCAAACAACAGGGAAGGCTTCTATGCACAGGCTTCAGACTCACACTGCACCTTGGCCCACTGCAGAGATGACGGCTCCACAAAATATTTCAACTCCTTGTGCCTCCCACATCCTCGCCTTCCCCGCAGACATGGAGCCCAGCGATGTCTGAGGCTCAGTCCTCCTGCCTGCCTGCCTGGAAAGCCTTCTGCACAGTGGAAATAGCCACAGTTCCCAAGGGAAGGGGAACACACAAATTATGAGAAATGGATATTTCCTGTTAAACAGGATAAGGCAGAAGTTTGTAATATGATTCTCAGACATCACTGAAGACAAGGGGAGATCTGAGGTGGAAAATCAAGCTTTTTATCACAGCACATTTGCACAGTACAATGAAGCTCACATCTCATATGCTGGAGGCTGATGCCTTGCAGCCACCAGGAGTATGGTGAGCTGGAGCAGCTATGCCAGTGGTGGGATTTGGGTGTGGAAGAAGCTTTTGGAGGTTTGGGCACTGCAAATTCAAGCAGTCAGATTGGGTACCTGCAGACCAGGCACTCCCAGGAGCAACCCAGAGTGCTTCAGTTGGGCTCAGTTGCATGCTTACAGCACTGCTTGGAAGCCTCTTTTTATCCCTGTTGACTCTTTGGGCAGTCTACATTCAGAATTTAGGCACTACATTCACAGTTTGAAGCTAAACTATGAAAAAACATTTCCTTCTTTATGGACAATGCCTCACCATGTCAAACATCTGTTCTTCTAACTCCAGGGACCTGCAGGTACCAAACTCTCTGAGATACAACCTTCAACAGTGCCTGGCTTGGGAAGCAGGGTCTCTCCAGAACGTCTTCGCACGTGTGAGCACCTGTTTGTACGCAGTTATCTGCTTTGCATGTGAAAGCCTGAGCCTGTGCATGGCCACACGGGCGCAACTTCAGACGTTTGATAATTTGGCCCTGGCTGCGCTGTCAGCTGCTGTCACTTTCTGTTTAGCGCAGCGTTCATAAGGCAGCAGCTAATGGGGCGGGAGCATGGGGAGGAATTCTGGCAAAGACAAGTCACCGGGATATTTATTTGGCCGTCCTTATGTAAAAGAGTGCAAAAATGGAGCAGTAAAATATTGTAAAACTTAAGTTGATACTTCCACTAATTCGAAGTGGCAGTTTTTAAATAGGGTTGCTTCTGTTTGTCACTTTCAATCATAGAATGCCGATAGTGGTACTTAGAAGGACTTAATAGTCTTAAGAAAATAAACTGTCCCCCTCCCCCCAGAGCAGAACAAACAGAGCCATATTGTCATGCCTTGAGATACATCAAGTGTGCCGTGCGGGGCGGGGGTGGCTGCGCGCTTCCTCCTCGGCCGACGCAAGCGAAAGTGACAACTTGTCAACTCTCTCGTCCTGTTCACTTTGCATCCTGCTCCGTTTCTTGTGCTCTCTTGCCTTTCCTTGTCTGCTCTTCCCATTTCCAGTCCTGGTCTTCAAAAGAAAAGGGCGCTCCCTTGTCGGCAGCTTTAAACTGTGTTTTATTTGTGCACACCCTTTTCCTGAATTAAAAATAACCCCTTTCCCAGACTAGTTTTCACATGTTCACAGGACTTGTACCTTGAGTGAAGCAGGGCACAGGCACAACTTAGACTTAGGAGGGAGGAGAGCCATTTTTCCAGGTAGGGAAAGGTAGAGTGGCAGGCAATAGTGCTTCATGGCCCACGCACAGGCCAAGCCAGAAACAAGCAGCAGACCTGCCATGAAGCAGGAGGCTCCCATGCCATCTCCTCTTTACCAGCATCAGGATGAATCCGTGCCATTTGCAGTTGTTATTGCAAAACAACAAGTCCTTGCAAAACAACAGCCAGAGCTACGCCTGGACTAATCCTGGTCTTGCTAAAGGGCCAGGGATGTGCTGCCTACTCAGGTTTAGGCTACATGGTGGCCACTGGGCAGCAGCAGCTGTAATGCCAGAAGTGTACTATGTTTTCCATGTGCCCACCCCTTATTCTTCATTACACACCCTGTTCCACTCACTCTGACTGCAACAAAGTGCAAATCCACCAGCTTCTGTCGATGGGCTTCCCAGATTTTAGTGAGGGAGGTGAGGCTCCGCTCTGCCTCGAAAGGACACACATGGATAAAACCCAGGTACTTCCTCTTTAATATCCTTTGTCAGCTCCCTCCACGACCTGTTCAGAATCACTGCCCGAATGACTTTGCCAAGCAAAGGCAACAGAGTCAAACCAGCAGGGACTGCTGTAGGAAACCTGCAGGCAGCAAGCAGAGGGGCACAGGGAGGGGGGTCCCTCCAACACTGTCTCAGTATGGAGAGCATGTTGGGAGGGCTGGAGAGGGACTGTGCAGCCAGGAAACACAGAGTTCACCTGAGAGAGGACACAGGGGTCACTCCAAATCTCTTTCACATCAAACCTCTTTACCTAATAAATAAACAAGCAACAATAACAACACAACAACAACAAAAAAGCTGTACAATTTAACAAAGATTTCATTTGAACTGGAACAGAGAAAGGCAGATTTATTTTCCAGAACGAAACTCGGTTTAATAGCTAAGATAAGAAAGTGTGCGTGTGTGTGTGTGTGTGTACGTGTGTGAGTGAAAATCCAGGGGGGGGAGTCAGATAAGAAAGAAAGATTAAGTCCTTGCATGGAAGTAGTTAAGCTGTCATCTTAAGCTCACTCTGTCAGAATTACTGCTTTTTATTCATAAGAATACTAAGGAGCAGATGTTCACCTGGCCAAACAAACCTCCTGAAAGGAAGATATCCATATGTGGCAGTGATCAGAGTGTGCTCTGATTCCTAGAAAAAAAGTTTTGTTTCCTGGTATTGGTTGAAGCATAGTAGAAGAGTGAAAAGGAGAAAATAAAAGGTACGTGGAAAGGAAAAACAAAGACAAAGAGTGCAAAGACAGAAACAGGAGCCAAGGTGAAATTACAAAAGCTACAGGGAACTCAGGGACATTTCTTGAACATCAGTTAAAGCATTTGTAAGGACAATAGCTACACAAGAGACAGCACAATTAAAAGAGTACAAGTAAGAAAAAGACTTGAATTTCTTTTCACAGTTTCTTTCTTCATGTTGTTTCAAGTTAGCAGGCAAAATGTGCAAGCAGTGTCCATTCTTCTCTACTTCCTAATGTATTTTCTTTGCTTAGTCTTTTGTCTTATTCATCTAATGGATTTAGAGCATTGAGATTCTTTTGTGTTGAAGCTTCATGAATCAGCCTGTCTGCTACAGCCTGGGACAAGCACATCCTCCAAACACAGTTTATACAGAGTATAAACCAAAGAAAACACAAGAGACAAGAAAGACACAGACTCAAGGGTACCTTAGAGGTAAGAGGAATTTCATCTTGCTCAATTTCTAGAGGGCTGCTCACTGCAGCTTGGGGCTGTCCAGGGCACAAGCAACCAGAACAAGCAGAAAAGCGAAAAACTCAGAGGGGAACTGGGAATGAGGGAGGTGATACAGGGCTGAAGAAAGATTAGGGGCAGCTGCATTAACTGGGGTCCTGCTCCCTCTGAACTCACCATCTGGCAGCTCCAGGGGTGCAGGACCGAGGAGAGCCCAAGGGAAGGTTCACTGTTTGGCATTTGTCCTCATCCAACTGGGAAACAGGACACAGGCCTCTGCACCACCAGTAAAGGATGTTTGAGGCCTGAGTAATACTGTGGGGAACATGCAGTGGCCATTTAGGATCTTTTTTAATGAAAAAAAGCTCATTATAGCATGGCACTGGAAGATACCACTTCTTCAATTACTACTTTGCAAGGATCCTATTAAAAGGCAATAAGCCAAACTGTAAGTTAATTTTGTGTGTTTTTTTCACTCAGGCAGATCCCCTTGTGTTCAGAGCAATGGGTGATGAAGCTATAGCCTAAACCATGTCAAGCTGTTCTGTATACTCTGCAGTCAGTCGGATAGATCTTTCTGCTGGAAAGATCACTAATTATTCAGTCAGCATTTGCCTGAATAAGGCCTTAAGATTTGGTCCAAAGACAGCAAATGTTCCTTCTTGATTATTTTTGCAAATTAAATGAGAAGAATTTAGAAAGAGAGCATATGAAGCTTATTTGTAAGACAGATGTTAAACAGACTAGCAGATTCCCAGTATCCCTCTAATACTTATCCCCAGTACCAAAATATATTTCTTTAGCCTTTATAATGACATGGGAGTACTTAAGACTTTACTGATAGTACCCCAAATGGCTTTACAGGTCAAGAAGCACAAAATTATTTATTTTATTAATTGTATTTTACAGCAGATTCAGGACATTTTGGAGTGGACAGAATTTTTCAATTAATAACTTGTTCACTGAGAAATGCAGTTTTGAGTCAGCCAAAAGTATTCATTAATACAAAGAGTCTCAAATGGGGGAGGTTTTTTTTCTAGAATGTCTTCTTTTGAAATAATTTCTTATATCATCTGACCTAAAATAATACTTCCTATCTTTCGAAGGTGTTTGGACTAAGAACTGAAAATCCCAGGTACTCCTGCAGCTCTGAGCCAATTGAACCTTTGAGCTGTCTTGGGGCATGACTGTAACTTCCTTATGGTAAGCTTGGGGTGCTCCACTCCAGCAGGAATGGGACAGATGTGTTCTTGGTCCCTTCCCCCAACTTTCAAACCTATTTCACCTGCTCACAGCAGCCTCTGAGGTGTGTGAGATGTAACAACCGTTAGCACACGAGTTAATGAACATACATCACCTTTCTTCCCAACCCGGTCAGCAGCAACAGTCGTAACAGATTTCAAGATACGGCATATCAGAACTGTAAAGCAACTATTTGTTAGCCCTGGAGCGAAGTCAAAATATTACTCAGCAATGTTAGGGATAGCAACTGGTATCTGAACAATATTAGGACACTAAAATAGATTTATTAGCTTTTGCTTAATACAGTGCATCCAGCCTTCTGGAAAACAATAATGTAAATAATGAAGTATCCTATATATTTTTTTCTCTTTGTGCACCTTCCATATAAGCTTCCATTCTGTTTACAGATCCAAACATGATTTTCCTAATTGCCAACTCTGCCATGTCACCCTGAGACCTGAAAATATATCTGCCACCTCTCTGCTAGTAAGAACTTCAGCAGTGATATGATTTCCACTGCTCAGACCTTTCTTGGGATCTGCTGACTTGGAGGCCCAAGACAGACCTGCTTGCTCTTCCGTGGCTGCTTTGGATGTTGACACACCAACAGACTGAGCCACAGGAGACCTAAGTAGCCCTCCTACAATTTGGCACACTGTTTTCACTACGGTGAGTACAAGGCTACTATTTTCACATGGTTGTTTTGTTACATTTTAAACCAAAAACATCTTTTTACGGGGAACAGGAAGAACATACACCGGGTCTTCAGTTGCTGAAAAGTTTTACTAAATTCAACAAGGTTTCACTAGCCTGCTCAAGCTGAGAAATCATCTCACAAGCCAAGGGAACCATCACCAGGAAGCAATATATGAGACTGACCTTTTTTAGGTTCAAACTTCCAAACACTGTATGTGCAATCTTAGTTGAAGTGAGTCATTCTTCCAACACTCACAGAGCTCCAACATGCTCCAAGACACATAATGAACTTGTCCAGGCTCAGAACATTTGACACTGAATCTGTCACGGATCAGATTACTTCACTGTCCTACTTCTGAAAACATGGGGACCTTATCTTAGCATTCTTATGTGCCCGTCTTGAAGAAGATAGCCAGGGCTGTCAGCGTGCAGAGGTGATGGGTGATGCTCTGCTAAGGGGATAGCACTTCCTGAGAAAGAATTCCTGGGATCCAAAGATGTAGACAACCTAGATACATGTTGCTTGTAATTGCCAGCAAAACCAGAAACTTCAGCTTATTTCTCTTCATATCAGTTCAAATAACCTGATTTTTAATTCTGGGCAGTAATCATGCAAAAAAGTGTATGGCCTCTGTAACATTACTGCAATAAAAAGGATAAATATTGAAATTCTGAATGCTTTTTGTCATTGAATTACTGCTGTGTTCTTTAAAGGATGACCTGAAGCATGTATTAAACCAATTTAAAAAATGAGGAAAGCCAAAGAAAAAAAAAAAAAGAAATTTTTTAAGGGAGGTTTTAGTTAGACACACAAACATGGATGAACTTTCATATATCTCTGAGATTTACTACAACCATTCAAACCAATGTCTTGCAATTTCCAGCAGTCCAGCCAATACTCTGGTTTTCTCCAGTGTGGAGAACTAAGTCTTATCACTTCCTGCCGGTTTTGAGCAGTTCCAACTTTGCTCCTTCCAGCAGCAGTGTTTCTCAGCCCATCCTTGATAACACCAGGGTGGGGAAATGGTCTGGAGGAAGAAGAGGCTATCAAGGCATTTGAATTTCCCAAGAAATTCCTTCATGCGACATTTTTAAAGGCTTGCGAACAACCCCTGTAACATCCCAACTCTTTTTTCCTTACTGATTAGTACATCAGTGCTGGTCATTTCCTCTGCCTCCCCCAGCCCTCTTTCTTTTGCTACCTAATCCACCTATTCTGGTTTCATTTTGCTCTACCCCCTCTCCCCTTTGACCTAGATTCCATCCATTTGCAAATGTTTTCTTTGATATCCACAACAGTTCTTTATCCACTGATGTACCTCACATCCAAACCTGCCTACCAACCTAAGAAGCCATCTTTTGTGTGATACCAGATCAAAAAGGTTTCTTGAGGATCACATGAGTTGTATCCAGGCCTTTCCACTGCCAGTCTTTCATACCTCCCCTTAAAAACTCCAGTAGGTGATCTCTTCTATGCACCTACAAGACAGGATCTGCTGTAATATCGTGACTCTTTTAGTCTTTTTCCTTCCTTTAGACCCTGATTTATCATCCTTTTCTCTTCCAGCTGCTACAATCAATCAAACCCATGGACATGCAATGCTCCAGGCCTTCCCTAGACACATTTGTGAAGAACCAGCTGAATTTCCTGTAGCCCATGATACTAGTAATGTGGAAAATGCCAAAGCATCTTTCCCTTGCTCCACAACTGTGTTTCTGAAGTAAAAGTTCCATGTTATCTTGCCGAGTGCCATGCTTGTGAAAATAACCTTGAACGCGTTAATGGACCATAAACCAATTGTTTCTGATGCAGCAAATAGCTGGAAACCGTGTCTTTGAGAGGTATGGACAGCCCCATTCCCCTCACTGGTGTGGTAATGCTGAAACAAAAATTGACAATTTAAATTCCAACATTATTAATGATTCCACTGATGATCATTTTAGCAGAAGCATCCAGCCAATGCATTTACTCCACAATCCCAAGCTGCCTCCCGTGCCTTCCCAGGTGCCAAAAGCTCCAACTGTCCCCTACCCCACTGCCAAAGACTTCAGCTTCCCCATGGCAACTCCTACAATGTAGTTCTGCATTGTTGTTACAGCGCTGAACCAAGCAGGGAGTGAACGTCAGGAAAATAGCATCAATTAAATTGACTTCAGTATCAAAATAAATAATACTAATTGTTTTATTCATTTAGGTACTTAGTTGAGTAAACTTTTATATAAATTTAATTTAAACAAATCTGCTATTGAACTGCAGGCTGCTTCACCAGAAGGCTGCAGGACTAAGGATGCTGCCAAATAATTGAGGTCCAGTTTGTTACAGAGTCCATAATCCCCAGAACAGAAATACTGCTTCAAGAAGCTAACTCCTACGTTATATGCCCCCTTTTCGTTTTGGTTTTTTTGTTTTGTTTGTGCTTTTTTGTTTTATGTGAACACTTTTGATGCAATCCACAGCAAGGTGACAAGAATTATGCCACCAGACCCTTCCCATGAAGACCACAGAGATCTTCATGGGATCCATGGAAGCTTGAAATCTGCAGCCTAGCAGCTCTCTCCTTAGCCATGTATTTTCCTACAAACAGGGTCTTAAATGTGCTTGCCTGGGGTTATCCTACCATTCTTGATGTTTCCTCCCAAAAACAGACTGCTTCCCATCTGAACAAGTTATTTTTCAAATCTTCAGATATTCTAATTTCTTAATAACCTGTTCTGGCATGATTCTGCTTTCCTTTAGTGTTTCTTTCTTCTCCCTAGGGAAATTTATGCTTGTTTCTGACACCTGTGTCTGCCACCATTACCTTCTTTTCAGAGCACAAGAGCAAGAAGTGCACTGAATATTTTAAGCAATACCTGAATATCCTTTCAATATTTTTTCTCTGCCATGTCTTAAAGGCCCTTCTGTCTCTTTCACAGGCCTCTTTTTTCTTGTGTACTTGAAAAAAAGTCATCATTTTTCACAACCTCCTGTGCAATCATTTTTTTCATTCTCTACCTTTGCTTTTCTTAAAATTTTTATTACTTTCTGAACTTCACATTGTAATCTTTCTGGTCTGCCCCTGTACTTGATGTTTAATACCTCACGTATGCCTCTTTCTCACACTTGATTAATTGAGGGTGGGCTTGTTCATCATAGTGTGAATGTATTTCTTTCAAGCCTGCATATCAGATGGCCCTTGGGTATATATTAATTTCAGTTCTGCACATTTTCAGTTTCTCATCAATGTTCTGGTCCTCCCCATTACTTTTCATTCAGCTCCTCCCACAGACTTCTGAATCTCACACTGAAATTTTGGAAAATCACCTGCAAGCCCAAAAGAAAATCTTAGGGCAAGCAACACCATTGTGACCACGTTGCCCTGGGTATACCAGACCCTCAGCCAATATCATGCCTTTCCCAAGCCTAGGATCAACAGAGATCAAACTGGAAATAGAAGCACCTTGTGGGTTGAGGATATCTTCAGCCAGAGGAGGATCACCAGACTGAAGCACATCACTGCACTGCTCCTTCTGAGACTGGTGTACTTTCTCCACATGTGAGGATGTGGGCAAGTGGACAACATATCAGCTAATCCCAGCAGTCTATCAAGGAGATGCACCACCAAAGTGGAGGGAAAAATGTTTCCTGGGCCAAGGCTGTGTCCTGTCACCTGTTCTGAAGTACTTCAGATCACTTTGTCTCAGAACTGAAATGGGAAGTCACTGAAATGAAATGTTAGAATGCCTTTGAGTCTGCATCATTTTCAGCAGTGATGTCCAGGCATCTAGAGAATAAAATAAAATAATTTTTTTTTAAAAAAAAAATCATTAATTTAGGTTTTTATCTTCACTCCCACTGAAAGCAGCAGTGTCGATTATGCGATCTGGAAACTGCTGAACATGGCAGCAGACATGGACTTCCACACAGGGCAGTTCACCCCTCTTGTCCCTGTTGTTGATGCTCCTCTCATCTCTTCCAGGTCAACATACAAGATGCAGCACCCAGAGGTGCCATGAAGAGTGGGAGCCTCCCATGGGGGCCCGTAAGGAAAAGCAGCACCCACTGCCTGCAGCTCCCTCATGTGTGATAGATGGACTAGCTGTCATGAAAGTGATTTAATATTTACAAAGTCTTTTTCTGATATAATAGAGACTGTTTTTCTTTTTAGATACAATTTTGTTTAATGAATACTGCTCACACATACAAACCACAGCCCTGGCTATCACAGTGACTGGGGTGAATTGGTCAGGAGCTGCTGCTCACTGCTGGGACAGGCTGGGCATCAGTCAGTGGGCAGTGAGAAATTGTGTCCTAGATCTCCTGTTTCTCTGGAGTTTTATGTCTCACTCTCTCTCCTTCTCATTACTATTATTATTGTTACTGTTATTACCAATAACAGTATTATTTTACTTTGTTTCAACTATTAAATTGTTATTTCAAAGCACAAATTTTACTTTTTTTTTCCTCTGATTCCTCTCCCTATTCGAGTGGTGGGAGGAGTGAGTGAGCAGTGGAATAGTGAGTTGCTGGCTGGGGTTAAACCACAAAACTTATTGTAAGATTATAACATGTTTTATAGATGGGCACATAGAGTACAAGCAATAAAAATACCCCAACTCTTGTAAATGTGTGTCGCAATTAAGTCCCTCCTTCTATACAGATAACACAGACCTTTTGATATATTGTGAGTTCAGTGAAATGGCTCAGAACAAAAGAAGTTCATCACGTAAGTACATCTTTGCAAGAACAGTAAAATTTTTTTACCACACATAAATATTGTTATGCTATTTCTTGTGCTAGACGGCACAGTATCAACTAAATTTGCAGCTTTAGAATAATGTTTATCTCTTTCCTTCTTCCTATCCTTTTTCTTTTCTGTGACACAGAAAATTCTATGAAAAACAGAAAAAAATTGATAAACCAAATTTTCAGGCTTCAAATAAATACTGATACTTTGAATTCAGAGACTTAGTCCTGCCCCTTGTGGTTTAAGTCTTGAAACACTCTCATTCAGACATGATAATTTGCACAAACTTTCATTCAGGTTTGTAGTACTCTCTACTATGAAATAACACTGCTTTTTCATAAGAAATAATTTTGTGAAAGCAGCATACCCTTTCTCTCCTAGAGTTACTATATGAGATATCATACTGCAGCTATTCCCAAGGATTACTTTTATTGATGAGGTTTATAGTAGCCCTTTTCTGGGAATTCCAGCCACTTGTACCTAAATGCAAGTAGGAGTATAATCCATACCTCAGAGGCTTCACTCTGCATTCAGCTGGTAGAGACAATTCTGCAAAGAATAGGCTCAAGTAATGAAATAAATATAAAATAAACAAATCTGGGAGGGAAAAAAATCCCCACAAACAAAAAACTCCACCATTTATTAGCAGCCTAAGAATAGCATTTAAAAAAAAATAATAAAAAAAAATCTTCAACAGAGATGGTGTTTTTCTGCCTCCTGGAACAAAGGTAATAGAAAAGTGGAAGGTGGTTGTTTAAAGGGCTGTAATATGGGTCACGTTTGACTTGAGTGTGGCTAAAAAAGCCCTGCTCACTGTCACATCTGCACACCCCCTCACAACAGAAGCAGCTGACAGCATAAGCTCCTCCACTCCTTATGGCGTGCAGAAATTCACCATTTTTCCCAGCTATTTTTTTTGTCTCTTACAAAGTTGAGATTGAGCCCTGAGGGCACTAACAAAGGAAAAAATGCTTCACAGCATTTTCCCCTTGCTATTGCTTTGGGGTATGTGTAAGATGAGATCAAGTCAGTATTACATGAGGAGCATTCTTAATTCACTGTGTGGTCTGCAGGCGGACTGGGATTTGATGATTTACTGCATTTTGAACAGAAGCACTGTGAAGTGAATTCAGGAGGCACTCCACCACATCAGCTGGGCATTTACCATATAGTCTTCTGGTAGGCTGGGAGAAAAGAAGGAAGATTTAGTTGTCTGCCTTTGGCTGCCTCCACCCTGAAAACTGAGAGAAGCCTGGTGTCCTGCTGCAGGGAGAGAGCAACTTTTGCTGCAGCTGGCTGTCCTTCTCTCTCTGATCTTCCCCAGGAGAAGGGGAGGTGGCAAGGCAAAAGTGCAGGCATACCCTTACTGGCATCACTGCCTCTGGTCCTTACAGACACATCTTGGGGCAGCATCGTGGTAGGAGGCTGCCTTTATAAGGACAACATGACCAACATCACCATGTGCTGAAATGAGGAGCAATTGCTGCATTGCACTCAGCAGCTTATGGAGTCAAACTTTAAATCTGTGGGATAGGGTTCCTATTCCAGCTGCAGATGCAGGTAAGGGATCTCCCATAATGAAAAAGAGTTTAATGCAACAAACACAGTGCCCATCTCTTGGGCACAAACCCCTCAGATCAGAAAGCCACAGACACAGTTTAGTCACCAACACTGCTCAGGACGACCTGCAAGCAAAGGTAATTCCTGTCCTTCTCTGATATGGTTCATCTACATGCCACTCCTCTAAGGTAGGCCTTTTATCACTGTTTTCAGAAGACAGGAACAGACCCAAAAAGTTTCCAAGGTCCTCAAGGAAAACTGTGGCAGATCACAGAAACAGTATCAAGTGCCTCAAGTCCTCTTGTCAGTATCTGTGGTTTGGGAATCAGTTTCTCTCTTCTTTTCTTCTCCCACCCACCCCCTGCCCCCTGCCACTTCTTAACAAATTGTTCTCCATTTGCAAAAGACCTGGCTAATTGATTTATTGTCAGATTTCAAGGCCAAAAATCTACTGTGAGCCCCTAATCTGTATTTTAGGAAACCAGTGCTTCAGTTCCTGCAAGCAAGTCCAGGCTGAGGCCAGGACACTACTTTGAAAACAAGTACCAGCGTTTCTTTGTGTGTGTTCTGCTCATCTCTTTTGATTAAACTTTTATCCCATTTCTAGATCAAATCTATTAAATTTCAAAGTGGCCATTAAAGAGAAATAGTGAACCTGATTGACCCAAATTCATGTTAAATTTGTAAACTAAATAAGCTGAAGAAGTTGTGATGCATATTTGATTTCTGACCTCACTCTGTTTACATTAAAAGCATCTCTTTATCATCAGATGCAGAAATGCAGAAATATTTTAGAACAGTTACATAAAATATTAGCTAGTGCTCCACCTTTGTTAAAGACTTTTAGGTGTAGACAAATAATAGACAAGTCCAAAATTAAACTGGATATTGACATGCAGTGAAATTTCTACATTGGATTTTCTCAGAGGATCAGTTTCTGACCTGCTATTTGGAACACAGTATCTTTAGAGATGTTTGCCTCTAAAATCCTGCATGATTATTGGACCTGTCTTGTTATTAAACAAGTCATTAAATTCATAGTGCTTTATAAACAACAGAAATTACATTGTTTCAACATTTCCTACACAGATTCTGAAAAAGGTCCTGGTGTTCACTGCCTCTCTGGGAGCTACACGACTATTTCAGGAGATGAACATAAAGTGTGTATATAAGCAGTCAAGGCTCAGAAATTATTTTCATAGTTCTGTATCTGTAAAGAAAACAGAGAAAAAGCTATAATCTTATTTCAGAAATGAGGTAAAATTACAGCACTACAGACTGTAACATAATATATGAAGGCTTTCCACCCTGCAATAGCTGAATGAAAGTTACTCCTCAAAAAGCAGGGCTGGCTATTGCCCCACATAGATTTATTTAATATTCTGGTGATTCCTTCCCTAGCTCAGGTATATCTACACAGAGCTGTACAGACAAAATCTAATCAGTTTTGCTGAATAAGGATAAAATTCTGAACAAAAGCCAACACACAGTTTAATTCTCACACTCACATCTAGCACTAAAGTGTCTGTGTCCTGTGACTGGCTTGCAGCTGCCTGCGTAAAAGAGTTGCCCATTATTCGGAAAGCAAGATAAAAGATGCAGGGAAAGCTCATCAAAGAGTCAAAGCATGTTGCATCCACAGTTAAAACATTTTAAAGGATCACAGTTATTAGAAATTCAAGTTTTTCAAGTATTAAAAATAAATCTTTAATTCCCCTACAGATTCCTAGTATCCAGAGTATTTTATAGAAACATCTGGATAAAGGAATAAAGGCAAATCCATTGTGTTTCTAGACATTCCTGGAGCACTGATGTTCTTGAGATTATGCTATTGGATTACTGGTATAAAAATAATAAATATTTTCAGTACTTAAAGCTGTAATGCTTTATGTTGGATTTGAATTTTGGTCTCATTTTAGTAAAAGGTGGATGGAGATTCAGAGTCTCTTCCTTAGCCAGAAGGATGTAGGGAGTTTATTGCTTAGTGACCTATATTTTTCTCCTCTACATTATTTGAAAAGTTATTTAGCAACTTCCCTCCTCTTCAGTCAACCTTTTAAAATAGCTGTCAAGACAAAAATATGGCTAAGACTCTGTTCCTCATTCCCATGACACATGAAAGTGAGGGTTTGTTAATCTGTGCTAAGAATGCTGTAAAATATTCTGGTCATCAAAAAACGCATTAATTTGTGTTAATTGTTTTAAATGAAGGGCAATAATACACCCAAGAAAAAGCTGTGTGTCACACAGAAGGGGTGAGAAATGCACCAAACTGGGATCTTTTGATATGTTTTCACAAGGTTTTGCAATATTACGAATACATTTGCTACAGGTCACTAAGCTAACCAAGAACTTAATGATACAACTGGCTCAGGCTCCTGTTTGTTAACAGAAAATGTATACAAGCCTTGCCAGAGGCACAAGGACTGTGCAGTTACAAACTTCATCCTGTGCCCAGAATGTTGCTCCACCATAAACATATGGTATGGTCACAGAGCCACCCCAAGCCCTTCCCTGTCTGAGAGGAAAGCACGAGGTGCAGCGGCTCAGAGCGGGCTTTCAAAGCTCCATTTGTGCAAGGTCTTCACCCTTCCTGCTTACCATTTCCCTAGGGAGCAGCAGTGTGTTGTGGAAAGTACCGGTAACCAAAGACAGCAATGCAACAGCCTAAGCCCAATGGCTCCAGCCCAGTTTTTTCACTTTATCCCCTTTACTGTTCCCTCTCCTGTTGTTGCTTTTTTTTTTTTCTTTTAACATGCAAGTTGCCATGAAAAATTTGTTAATGAAATATTTGCTTAGAAGTCTGCTCTGGTCTAGGCTGATAACCTATCTGTGTTTGAGTTTGGCTTCCCATATTCTAAATACTCATCTTCTTTCTGTTTAGCTTATTGATTGGTTTGGCAGGAAAAGCAGCCTTGTCATCAGTGACCAAGGTCAAACCAAACAAAAAAGGGACAGGAGGGGGGGAAAAAAAAGGAAAGAAGTTGGATGGATGAGCTCAGTGAGACAGGAGTGGAATATCTGACCTCCTGCAACTTTCCTCTGGGAGGTGGGTCCCGGTCTGCCCAGGAGCCTGCTGGCTTTTGCAAGGTCACAAGAAATCATTGACATCATCAGAACCAGCACTCGGAAACCTCAGGAGAGACGAGAGCTGAGAGTCAGTCAGAATCCACAGAGAGAAGAGCTGGACACAACCCCCCCAAGGCTGGGTGCAAATGCCCACAGGAATATCTTCTGAGAGCTCTGGTGCAGAGCAAAGGGCTGCTGAGTCAAATATCTCAAACACCTAAAATTCAAAATGTAAAGTCCATGTCTACATATACAAGTAGCAGTCACCTGCTCCCAGAGATGCCTTAAGCTCTTTTTCAGAGAGCCCTGGAGTTAGTAGGGTTTTTTTCCTTGGACATCACTAGATGTGGGCTCATACATCTAATTCTCCAAATAAATTTTACAGATTTTGGCCTTAAACTTTCAGTTCTACTCCTAACACCTGAAACAAGAAATCTGATAAAAATGAGTCAGGAAGTTTAATGGGCTAACCCAGACACATGTAAGATGTAAGCACAAACTCTCAGCAAGGCAGCGCATGCCTTCCTATCATGCCAAGTTCAACCTTGACTGGGGGGAGTTTTATATTACCTGAAAGTCCCAGTCCACAAAATTCATATAACACCCTTACACTTATATAGTGCATTCTACCTAAAAATGCAGATGAATCAATGAAACATGTCCAGAACTCTATAAGACCCATTGGAAAATCCTAAATATAAGGTTATGTTTCACTACATCACCCTTTCAAATCCCCTTGCAAAATATTTTGATGTTTATGTAATTCAGTGTGAACAGCAGCGTGTACTTTCACAGAAGAGATGTGAAACTGCAAGGGAAGGTTATATCATGGCTAAGAAAACTGAGATCAGATGTAATGTAGTGCAGCAGTATCTTACTGTAAAGAAAATGTACTTTCTGGTTTTTGCATACTGTACAGCTGAGGTGTTCTGAAAGGAAGCGGCAACAGAAGAAACCTGCTAAATAAAATACCTGGCAATATTGTTATCTGGTACAATACATTCATGTTAGTGGTTTTACAAATGAATAAGACGGTGCCAGAGGCTAATAATTATGTGACATGAACTGACTGTTAAATCCTGCAGTCTTTACTCAATATTTATATAGTCCTGGCTTGTGGGGAGTTCAGCTTGATAAATGTCAGAGTAAAAGAAGTAAAAGAGAACTAAATCCATTCCCAGGTTTCTCTTTAATCTTGTTACTTTCCTTCCCACTAAGGAACTAATTCAGTGATCAGTGTATTATTCACAGGATACTGGAAATATTATTTTTGTAGAAGTACTTCATAGTTTATAGCACATGACTATAGCATTTGAGAAATTCAGCTTCACTGACCCAGCTTGACATATGAGAGAGAGGAGTCCAACTTCCTACCTGCCAACATGGTCTCTTTAACAAACTGAATAAAAAGGGTCCTCACCACAGCAAAGAAAACAGACACAGAAAGATGCTGCTTATCTACAGAAGGCAATGGCAATTTATCCAGGAAAGAGTTCTTCTTTCTGCATCCCAACCCAGGTCCCACGTGACTTAAAAAAAAATAACTTTTTTCAAGAAATGCAGAAAGCAAAACTGTTTTTTTTTGTACACAAGGTACTGGAGACAAGGTTATCTGACAACTGTCCAATTTGCATAAACAAAGGCCAAAGGCTGCACAAGTACATAGACGTCTATTTTTAGCAAAAGCAAGTTCCTTTGGTGGATCGACACTGAAACACATTGCAGAGGATGATTTTAAGGATGGGGTGCAGGCAAAGTCCCTGAAAATTAGGCCCTGTCAAAGATGCACCATTCTCAAAATCACCCTTTTTTCTTTGTCCTTTGGGGCAGGAGAACCTGACCTTCCCAAAGGGTTGCAGGATGAACCTCATGAGACAATTTCAAAGGCCTCTGTAATAATCTGGGCCTATGTGTATGGTGCTGATTTCCACTGCAGAAAGATTTACTCAGGATTACCCAAAGAAGATGGAAAACTGGGTAACAAGATCAGAAGAAATGAGATGTCCCTAAATAAACCAAGGCTCTGGTGTCTGACATGTGGATTTAGCTGCCCTTCGCCAAGAGTGCTTTAATTTGTATCACTGTAATCGGGTTAAGAATTATTGTAGCCAAAGTAATTAGCAGCAAGCTACCAACCAGCTTCTTGACACAGAAAGCAAACGGGTTTCTCCTCCAAGTATTTGCCCCCCTGAGGGCTGGGAGGTAAAGAGGAGAAGGAGGGAATTAGGGGTGACCTTGCATTAATGAACAGTAACATGCTCCTGGATCAATGGGCAAACCTGGCATAGCTCAGAGAGGAAGCATCAACTGTGTCATCGAAGTATCTCTGATATCCATGGGGGTTTTGCAATGGATGCTTATGCAAAAGAGGTAAACACAAATGAGGCTGGTGCATCAGGAATAAAGAGCTACAGGAAGAGAGAGAGAAGGTGTGAGGATGTAAACAAAAAAATACACAGAGAGATTGCAGTGGGGTGGTTTATTTAAAGAGTCCCTACATTTGCATTATTGGATTACGCATTTTGACCAAAGTTTGTAGAATTTATTTTGGCCAAAAATGACTAATATGAATTTTGGCCTCATGCCTGAATAAAGGAATGTAGTTTCTCTCTCTAATCAGGTTGCAACAGATAAAGGCTAAATAGAAATGAGTAATTCACCGTGACTCAATATTACATGGGCTGTATTTTAAGAGCTGAATTTTGAATGCATTTCTGTTCTTTACTTCAGCTGTGCTCTTTCGCTCACCCTCGCCACACTGTGTGTCAGCCTGGCTTGGAAAAATGGGAATGATTTTCATCTATAAGCCCAATGTACTTTTTAGGAGACTTTGTCTTCCTGGAAGCAAAATCAATTCAAGTATTCAGGAGGCCTCTAGTGGCTTATAGTTTCAGAGGAAGTTTCCTCTGAAGCCTAGTCTGTGAGGCTCAGAAAATAGACAGAAGGTCAGGGAAACAAAAAGGACTTCCCACTTGTTGATTAATGCCATTGACAATAAACAGCAAAGCTTGGTCTCTGACTTCAGTATCTAGGAATCTGGTCCTCAAGGCCCGTGATACATTTACACAAAACACTCAGAACGTGCAGAAGAGAACAATAGGGTCTCAGGCTTCTTGGTGTTTTGCATGTTTCTAAGCATATACTGGGAAAGAATTACAATGTGATGAGCCCTATATTTGAAACAGCTGTTAAAGGGGAGTCTATGCCAGTTTCATTTTGATCCACAAATATAGATGCTTTCTATTACTGACACTAGACTACGCAATAGGTTTCCAATGTGGTGCACGAGTGCGTAATCCTCCATTTGCAACTCTTCACCCCATTCCCACACCAGGAGAATCAGATATGGCCAATCCTGACTGGGGTAATTGACATCAGGCAAGCTATTGCTGTTTGCAACAGCTGAGGCTCTGCCCTGTACCCTACTACACACAAATACATAATATTACATATGAAGTGAGAACCTGGATCACCTGTAGGCTATATTTACACGCAGGGTTATTAAAAAGTAAGAGAAGAGTAATCACAAAAGAAGGTGAGAGAAATGAAGTCCCGCTGCTCCTCTGGCGAGTTTTGGCCTAGACAGTCAATGCTTTCTTCATCACATATGTATTTCCCTGGGCCTATTTTTATATGTCATAGGATAGTCGAAGAAATGTCCTTAATTCCCGGCACTTTGATTCACCTCCACAAACTAAGCCTTGTTGTAGGTGACTTAGCAACCATGTGATCCACCTATTATTAGAACAGAGTTAGCCCTCCAAGCCCCCAAACTCCTGCCTCCCCTTGTCCTTATATATATATCTGTCTCCTAGCAGAAAAGTGGCACATGACCTCCTATCCTCAAGAATACTTGGCACAAGTCCCTACTTCTCAGCCGAAGCTATTGTTCTAGGAGAGAATGACACAGGCGTGCAAGAGTCTTGCTGACACTTTTGACTTTAAACATGAAATGCCATTAATCAATCAGCTGCATCTGTTTGGAAAAATTAAGTGGCTGGAATCAAGGCAAACACAATAAATAATCCTTAGGCAAACAGGAAAGAAAATAAGGGAAGACATGCTTTTGACTTCTTGTTACTTCAAATTCATTTGATTTGTCTTTCACGTCCTCCTTACAAATATTAGGGCTTACCAAGTGTACAGTACGAAGATACCAAACTAAAGGCTTATGCAAAGTACTGCCACCAAATTAAAGGTGCTAAGCTTGCAAGATATAAGTTTCTGCCATGGAATTCACACATGACATGGCAGCAGAGGGGGTCTGAATTCACAGATGTGAACCAGACCAGACTCACAAAAAGCCCAGGCTTCACTTGAAAGGTTGATTTCTCTTGCTGATCAGCGAAGTCACAGATGTGATTTATGGTCTCAAAAATATGTTCATTCCTACTACAAATGCTTCAGAGACTTAATACTACATGGAATCATTCCTAACAGGTGCTCATATCCATCAAAGTAAGCATCTAGTAGGTTTCAAACAACCCACAGTTCCTTGCAAGGTGGGCACCCACACAAAGAGCACCTCAGTATTTAAGAGCCTGCTGCTGTCACCCCTTTGCAGGAATGAATGGAAAAATACTAAGCTGCACCTTGCAGTGGAGTATCTGTCTCTGCCAGGAGGAAAAAACAAGGAATAGCTGGGAACAAGACATCAGGCTCAAGAGGGTCCTTGTCTTCCACACAGTCTCTTTGTTTTTCACACAGCCTGGAGTCCAGGATTGGAGTCCTATTTTATTGGCCCCTGTGACTGGTTCAACAGGGGAAGAAAATGTGAGAAACATTGCTCCCTGGTAGTGAAACAATGTTCAACACTTCCCCAAAACACCAGGCTCATGACCATGTAGACCTGAAAGCCTGGTGTGAAGATGACACAGAGAAGCCTCATCCCTGTCCCCAGCTGTGGGGATGAGCAGCACTACTGCTGCTAGCCTGCACAGGATGGGAAATACAAACCCAACAAGTTTATAATGTGAGCACGTTCAGCAACTAAACTGAGCCCACCCACCTCTTTCACACAAGCCATTAAGGGAGAGTCATTTCAATCCAGGCTGATGACACCCTCAAATTTCCATCTCACTACCAATTCCTGCTAAGGATCTGCCTGAACATTGTAAAATAATGATATAAGTGATATGTATGGGTCAGAATGACATAGGAGCAGGGACTGGGAAAAAACATAGGAGCAAAACATTGTGAGGACATCTCCATTACTAAAACACAACATGTATTTGGCTGACTATTGAACTATTTGACTAGTCCCAACCTGAAATAAGAATTTGTTTCTTTTTTTTTGAGCTGTTTAATCCCTTTGAAAACAACATTTCAAAATGAAAATGTCACTTTGAACTCTACACTTGCTTTGTACTGGCTGAAATGCATATGAGCAAAACACTTCAACTATACAGAAAAACAAACAAAAGACTGTGAGGAGGGAACTAATCTATAGATATTTTTGATCCCTTACACATTCTGCATTTCAGAGTGGATTTCCTATTTGCTCAATAACAGAGCTTGCCAATCTCGATGTGCTCCTGGAAAGCAGCATCAATGTGGCTATGGCTTGGCCATGGATGAAGACTCAGTTGACATAAGTTTAACTTTCAGCTCTGTTGGTGTCCTTACAGAGTGCACTTCACCCGTGATGCCTCTCTTTCCTCTCCCACCATCATATTTAGGACAGAAATACCCTATTGCTCTTATGTGTTTCTGCCCTAACAGCTGCCACAGCTGTCATTCCTGTTACTGATAATATCTAGATAAATCAGAGTTTGTAGGAAGAGCTAACATCTTTTATGAGTCTAGCTGACACAACTGACAAAAGTGAACAAGTTGTGGGGTTAAGGGTCCTTCAGGTACACTAGAGAATATGCTAGAGCACTCCAGTTCCAGCACCATTGCTGCTACTGTACAGATAGAAACCTCACTACAGAAAATGAAGAGCACATTTGAGATACCCCTGTCACTTCCTCCAGAAGCAACAGAAAAAGGAATAGAATGGCATACATAATTTTTAAGAAAATAAAAAGGTTAAGAAAATAGCTGTGGAGAGTCTTCTTTATCCTCCAAACCTTTAATATGTGTAAAATTAATCTGCAATAACATCTCTCCACAATGCCAAAACCCCAAACTGCTGTCAGCCATTCCACTAGTAGTTGCCTGGGGCAACTGCTTTCACAATTATCAGCGGATTCACGAACTTGCTGCGGCAACAAATGATGCAACCAATTTTTTAATTTATTTTTTTTTTGGTGGTCAGGTTGCAAGTGAGCACAAGAATATTCAGACTTTCTAATTAGCAACACATGAGAAACCCTCTTTATATCAGGCACACCTGTTATAGGCCATGGCCAAGGCCCCGCCATGTCAGTTTGACAGATACAGATCCAAAGTACATGGATCCCAGAAACAGAAACTAGATCTGTGACTATGGTGCTCCAAACAAAGCTGTGATTTCAGAAAGACTAGCATGAAGCTGGCACAAAAGACAGCACAAGTTAAAAGCCCTTGATGGTACCTTAGCATATTCTTTTGACTTTTCCAGTAACCTAATGTTAAACAAGCCCTTTTCTGTAGGAATAAGAAGCTTGGTTTGCAATTTCTGATCTTTAAAAGAGCCCATTCAATCATGAGCCCTCTTGTACCATGGGCAATAAAACATGCTCAGGGTCAACAAGTTCACTATAGGAAACAGCTAAGAATTCTCATGAAGGAAAGCCAGATCCTGAATCCCAGCAGAGGGTGACATTCCTGTGTGCTCATCCCTGCTTTGCCACAAGTGATTCACAAACTTAATCTCTTCTAAATACAAGAAAACTAAGGTTACACCAAGTTTAATTCAAGGAAGAAACTTCCCCAATGGATACTGAATCACTTAAACTATTGAAGTAGACATCTCCCTTTAATAGTTACAATGTGTCTGAGTATTTTCTTGCTGCAGTTTTAAAATCAGAGTTTATCAAGCCAGTTATTTCTAAAAGTCCTGTGTTGGGCTTAGGGAGATTTGAATGAACAATTCAAGACTCAGTGGTGAAAATAAAAATAAAGCTTTTTCAATGCCTGTTAACTGACACAATTGTATAAAACTAAAGGTCCAGCTGATGGCACAGTGCATTCCCTTAAAGATGAGAGGAGCAGCCACTAATTTCATTGTGCTTAAAATACTTGGCACATCAGGCCAAGATGAGAAAAGAAACAGAAGACTTTTTTAAGGGTCTAACATACAAAAACATGAAGTGCAAGATATATTGGTGGCAACTCCAGTACTGAACAACAACCAATAAATTCCTGAGATGCTGTCTTATTGAAAAGATAACTAAACATGTTATCTTTCTCAAAGCCACTCTTCTGGAGACAGCTACTTTGTGATGCACATAGTGATAATTAAAACCTTTTTAAAAAAGAACCAAGTTCCATCAAGCCTGCACAGAACGTGCTGCTTTACAACTGAAGTTATGTCAGAAAATAAAGAACATTCTAGAATCATGTAGGGATCAGGTTTTGTTCTCATGTGCAGCAGTTTTATCTAGAGACCTTTCCTTCTTGCTCTCTGGAGTCACTCCAAAGTTACATGAGTTTAGGGGAAGTTAGAGAGCTAAGAGGGGAAAAAGGGTGGTAGAAGGAACACTGAAGTGTAGAAACTTCTACACAAACTGTAATGGCAGGGGTCTGTTTCAGGATCCTTGAAGCCCAGGCTGTTTGTTGTCCACTGGAAGAGCTGCAATGTTTCAGTGATTCAGCTGCAGAGAGATACAGATCTTCTGGAGAGTAAGGAATATTGACTGGTGTGCTCTTTGCCAGCTCTATCTAATAGGGGCTTTCCATGAACAGGGCCATTTGGAGAGTCACTATCAGAGAGAGATTTCCATCTTATTGGGTTTGTGTTTGAGCCATTTCCATTTCTGCTTCAGGCTTAGTTAATCCAAACATATGCTTAATCACACCTACTTCATGCAGACTTAATCCCCCTATTTGGTTTCTGTACTAAATTCCTCAGAATTTTCATCCTAACCAGACACAATGGGTTCCCCTAGACCCAAGAGACTACCAGTGTACACTGAGGCACATGAATGCAGATTTCATGACACCAAACTAATCATACGATGGAAAGACTTATACATTCCCAGATGAAAGTCAATTTCTGCCTTTATTATTCATTATGTGGCTTAAACCTGTGTTAAACAATGATTTAAGGGGCTGTAAGCCACGGCCAAGCCAGCAGTGATATTTGTCATCCTTTCTCAGACCTGAATTGAGTCCCTATGGCTCAGCACAAACCACCAGTGAGGACACATAAAAACAACTTTCTGGGCTCTCATAACTCAGCAAAGCACGGAACTTGGACCTTCTACGAGGGGAAACAATGCCTCAGATGTTTTTGCAGTCTTCCAGCATTTCAGACAGGAAATGGAAATCATTACCTGTGCTGCACAGAGATATAGGTGAGAGTTCTAAGATTAAATGAGGAAGACCAACACCAAGAGGAAACTTTGCAGCTACTGACAGCAGAATTGACCAAGTTACCCCGGTTCTCAATTATCAGCATAGCAGATTACTTAAGAATTTTTATTCCAACCAGTCATGGAATAAACCACATTAACATGTGGTATTGAGATTTCTTCTTAATTACAGCTGCTGTAATTTAAGCTTACATGCTGTATTTTGTTACTGAGGCAGGTTAATGTGTTTTCCCTCATAATTACAGTGGGCTACTTCATTAAGCCTCTGTAACCCGTCTATCTTTGCCTACAAGTTCACATTCTGAAGCTGAGCAAAAGACCTGTAAGGAGAGCACTGAAAGGCTGGCTGCAGGAGACTTTTAAAACTAAATTAGAATGAGCATTATGAAATGCAAGGTAAGTAGCATTGTACTGGCAACAAGATGATCTAACAGGTCTTTTCCATCAGTAACATCCCTTGTCCAGGAGCAACCCATTTAATTCCAGGCCAGTCATTTATTATGACAGAGAAGCAAAGTAGAAGGACATATATTCTACTGGGGAAAACAGCATTTTAGTATGCCAACTGAACTCAGAGGACAGGCAGTGAAAACATTCTTTCATTTTGTACCATTAGCTCAGCCAGGCCTCTGCAATGTAACATTCTGTCACTTTCTGTGGATTAGCTCATTTACAAAAACGTGCTGTTTTACTGAAATTAGCACAGAGAGAATATTGCACTTCCCGAGCAGCCGCAGCATAACTGTTTGTCAGTAGATTTATGTAGCAGATTATTTTCCTGCAATCCAGGATAAGGGAAATACTTAAACAATAACTGCCATGGGGAGTGTGGACAAGGAAATAATTACTTTCCATGGTGTTAATAAACCTCAAGGCTACTGGCCAAAGTATATTTGCACTGAAGGAGATGTCTGTGGAGATTACATAGGAAATTTTAAGACAGACAAGGGTCAGGAAGCTCATCTAGGTCTGCTTCCTTTGCTGCATTAACAAACACCCTCGCCCACCCGTTACTGTTCACAGGAAGGTTTTTTTAATCAAGCACTGTCTAGTGTTCACTAGCTCCTTCTTTGGTGTCCTCTGCTGAGTGACTTGCTTAGTAAGCCAACTAGGAGCAGCCATAATTTGGTTGCTATCCTTTTGTTTTCTGCTCAACTTCTAGTTAGAAACCCTTCAGCTGTAAAATTGGAATTCCACTGCACAGGAAACACCTAATTTCTGTAAAAATAAGATTATATAAGAATTATTTAAATACTTAAAACCTGAGTGATTCCTGGAAGATCAAGTCCTGTGACTCAACTCAATCATCATTTCCAGAGTGGTGTGCCCCCAGTTCTCTGCCAACCCTAGCAGAGAGCCACATAACCCTGAGAATCAAGTTGGGATTTTTCAGGCTTCTAAGGCTCCTGTCACAACATTAAAGAGATAAGCCTTGGCTCAAATTAGGAATCACAAAGCTTTGGAGCAGCAGGTAGCCAAAAAGTAGGCTCAAGTCTTTGCAGTGACTGCAAGATTCAACAGCACCTTGAGTTGGTGTTTACATAAGTAACACAGACTAGAAAACCTTCTGGTTTGCCATGGGACATCTCCAGATGCACCACTTGTCACAGCAAATAGTCAGACACCTCAGGCCTTGATACAGAGCTCTCCCTTCTTGTGCAGGTCCAACCAAGGGGATGCTCATGCTTTGACCACTAGATTTCAGGACATTTTCTGTGGAAACCTACTTTCACAGTCATCTTCTCTTTCTTTTGTAGCAGAACAAAGCAGGAAAGAATTTAGGGATGGTGACATTAGTGCAAGTCTGGAATAAAATAAAAGTCAGGTCCTCATACCATCCTCTGACAGTAATGCTGTGTCATTTACTGAAATATAAAGCTTGTCTCCACTGGTGATGAAAGTCCCTTGGATCATTCTTGGGCACAGAAGACAACTGGCATGAAACAGATGACATCTATGCCATTTAAGTCTCCTTGTCTCCAAAATAGGGTAGCCACATCCAAAACATTCACTGTGAAGAGCTTCTGGGCTGTGCTAAGCCCAAGTCATTGAAGACAATTGTTTAGACACTGGTAGGTGACAAAAGAAAAAGCTATACTAATAATTTAACTGTATAAACAAGCAAGTTTCAGGGCCTGGTCCCACAGACTGGCACCATCTGATATATTGGGATAGACTGGCCAATCTGTAATCTACCCAGGCTTCACACATGTTAGTATTAAGCAGTGCAAAGCTAACAGTTGTTCTTTATGCCCACATTGCCAGTGAGCAGGGCTTTAAAAGGAGATTGTCAGTGTTCTCAGCACTCTGGGACTGGTTATGCCCATAGACGTCTCCAAGAAAATGTGCTTCTAATTTAAATGCTGTGTCAAATAAGTGGTTGCTGAATTTGAGAATGGATATTGTGAGCTAAATTCAACTGAGGCAATTGACTTAGATGTTCCCTCACTACAGGAATGATTAATCACTCAAGTATTTATTGGATAGAGCACATCTCCCTTGTTCACATGAGTGAGCACGCAGCAGCTCACACATGTTACCCCCACAGGAGGAAACAGGAATAATCATGGGAAGAGTCACTCACCAAAGTAAAGGCTGTGTGATCTGGTGGTACTGACTCAACCTACCTGCAGTGAGGAACATGAAAAATTTCCTGTTGCCTCATCAACTTTAGACTGGATTTTTTCTTCCATCTGAACTGCCCCAGGTAAAAGGAAAAGCCATCTGTGGCTCTCTTAACTCCCTTGCTTTTTGTGTGTGCTGCTGGAGCGAGTACCTTCGTACCAGCTGACAACTGAGCAGAACAAAGCACAGCTGTATCCTATTCCCAGGACACTCCCTGTCTTCTGCCTTATGCAGGGAATGGAGAGAACACCTGGTGCAGGGGGCAGATCCAGTAACTCTCATCCTTAGAGATTCTTCATTTTCACATAAATTCTTCACTAAAAATTGTCAGACAATAGTTGAGAAAGGACTTGGGAGAATATAAATAATTTGGCTTTGTGAGTCTAGACTGAGAAAACAGTTCTGGAAACCACAGGGAGATTTTATAAGGGCCTTAGGAACAGCAAAATGACATATAAACATACTTGGAGTATTGCATCAAACTCCATTTTCCATTGATTTTAGCAATACTGATTTTCACCAGCTAAGAGTCAAGCCCCAGGCTTTTTCAGGAAAAGGTCTGTTCTGTGAGTACCCAGGAACATCTGTAGAAGGCAAATAGCAAAATGCAGTATTTTAAAGGTAATTTGGCTATAGTTTAGAGGTATATTTCTTACTGTCCTATCATGAGACAGTTCCCTATACACATTCACATAGTCATAGTTATTTCTCAATGAGTAGTACAAACATCTTGGCTTCAAGCCATTGGTTATTAGTACCATGGGAAGTCATCATTGCCTTAAACATATTCACACAATAGTTAAGTATTTCCCTTATTTCAGGACTGCAGGAAAACAAGACATATATAAACTGAGTAACTTAAAGCTATATCTGCTTCAGAAGCATTTTACAGTCTTCTCACCCACATTTGGAAAATGAAGTTCACTTTCCAGACAAACTGGTTCCTTGTGAGGCCACAGGATGCTGCACAGAAGCCACTCGGATGCATTAGTAGTGGCCCAAAATGACAGACGGGTTTTGCTTTCAGCTCTCTTCAGTTCAGCTGGCACAATGATAAGACATTATTTTTCTCAATTAATATCCCATCCTGACACTGTTTGCCAGTCTTCGAAGGTCACAAAGCAGTCTTGTGTCAGCCTGACACCTTCCCCCTTCCCCATATTTCTTCTTCCTCTCTGGGGAAATTTATGTCCGCCTGTGGCATCTGTCCCCTGTCCTCCTTTTGTGAGTATCAAGCCACAGCATACGTTACATTTAGAAATGTTTTCTGACCATAAATTACCTTCACAGCATCTTAGAAGCCTTATGCTCTCCTTCACTGACCTCATGGCCCTGACACTCTGGAAGCATTTTTCATTATCTCTCTTAACCTCCTGTACAAGCTTCCTTTCATTCTCAGCATTTGCTTTTCTTATCTCTTTTTTGCACTCTTAATTTCATTCTGTAATCTGTCCAAGTCTTCTTCTTTCCCTGGTGCTTTATACCTTAGGCTTGGTTACTCCTTACACACCCAGCTGTAACAATCATTTGAGCTGCACATAGGCCTCTGCTCCCTGTGGCAGCCCAGTTAAACTCTCATCTCACCCACTTGCCTCACGTCCCTCCCCTTCATTTCAGGCTTCAAGGCTGAAATTTAAGTACCATCCTCAGCAGCCGCCTACCCCCCAAAACTCTTGCATCCCACGCCTGATTAGCCTCCCTTGCTCAGGCCCTGAAGCCAGCATGGGGCAATGTGAAGCCACTGTCCAGTGCGACAAACCAAACTGGAAACCTCGGAGTGTGCTTGAGTCAATGCAAAGCCACACTGGTCATTGACTCAGTCACCCCAGCCCTTAAACCCACCCCATCACTCCAGCACTGGGAACAAAATGCTTCCCTTTTCTGGCCTTTTCCAGTTGGTATTCCTCACTTGCAACTATGAATTGTAATGCTGCCATGGAGGTGAGTTACACAAATGTTAATCCACCCTCCTTTGAAACTCAGCAGTAGTTCAGGTTCAGCTCAAAAAATGAACAAAGCCTCCAACAGATTTTAATTTTCACCCTTCCCAAGGAGAAGTGAGCTAAAGAAAAATACTGATTTATAGAAAAAAATAGGATGAAGAATTTCAATCTCAGTAATGTTAACGCTTTCCTATGGTGCCCTTTATATTAGTGGGATAAAACTGTTTCTATTGATTGCAAGGAAAACTAACCCAATTCACACATACAATTAAATAATAAACTTCCCCTTCTCCACTTACATTTCCCTGGAGATGTTCTGCAGAAGAAAAATCTCTTCTACCAACTGAAGAGGGAAGCAGCCTGCAGTTTGTTGCGGAGAAAGTTAGCTTCTGTCTGAACCAACATCCTTTCAGTAAGTACCATGAAGCAGAAATACTGTACTGCTCACACTGCCAAAACCTTACCAAAAAAAGTGACCTTCCACTGGTTTCACCAACAGTGACAAGCTGCTTGGTCTCTTATCATGCTTAGGCTGCTTCATTGCCTGAGCTCAATTTATATGTTGTCTTTTTACAGTCACCCTCAGAAAATGTGAATTTGAACAAAGTTGTGGGGTTGGTTAGCTGGCAGGTAGCTAATGTATAACGTATGCACATTCAGTTCAGATCAAAAAACTATTTTGCTAGTGATGTTGTCTTCAGTACTTGATCAGTCAGAGACAGATCCTTCCTCTTCACCTTCTCATCAAAATGTGGCAAATTTAGTCCTGTTAAATACTAGAGACAGTGATCTCTTCTGACTACAGCTGGTGATCAGATTATGCCCTGAAGCATAATGACTGCTAACACTTCTCCCTTTCATCCCAATTACTGGCCTTTCTGCCACGCACCCACCCCATTCTTCTGAGAAGCTACTGCAACAAGCAAAAAAAGGAAAAAATTTAACTGTAGACCAATAGCTAATCTTGATATATTTTTATATTGATAATTACTGGAAAATAAATTATGTTGTAAAGATGAGAGATTTTTTCAGCAGAACTGCTGGGGCAAAAATCAGTTTCCCCAAAACTGCAAAGACTACATTCGTCAATAAACAAAATGTACCTTTTTAAAGTATTTAAGTTTTAATATACTTGAAATGTCATCAAAATCAACAGAAAACACCTTTGGATACTGAAATGCCAACCTTTTTGCACTGTTAAAAAAAGTTAATATTAAACTGATTTGCCCTTTAAGGATCAGAGGAGAAAAGTGTGGGGGAAAAAATGAAAATATTTTTAGGGAAAATACAAAATAGTTTCAGTTTTAAACTGGAGAGAAGAAACAATTAGTAATGAGTAATATTGTTGAGGAGTGAAAGCATTTCAAAGAAAGAGGAAGGATGACAGTATTTCAAACCAGAATACAGGAGGTAGAGAAGTACCCTGTCTCCCACACCGGATTAGATCAGCAGCTCATCTGCTTCCAGTAGCTTGAACCAATGAATCTCTAATAGCGGATCAGTGTTCAGCAGATCTCAGGTCAGACACAGCATATTTCATCTTAAATCTTTGCCTTTAGCTATTATATAATTTTTAGGAAATTCATTAGCCAAATAAGAACCTATTCTAATCTTTAATCTCACTGAACTAATTCTCTCAACAACATCCTGTTGCAATGCCCACTACAATTTATTTTTTTCGTACATGTTTTCCTGTTATTTGTGTCCTTCCTAAAGAGAAGACAAGTGAAATCCTTTCATTTGCTTTCATTAACCAGTCCTTTTCACTCTTTCATACCATCTCCATTGCCTTATCTGAAGAGTAAACACCACTGAGGAGCAGCTCCTTTTGACTTTATGTAGGTCAAAACTGTTTTCTTGTCTCAAAACACATATGTGCAGGTGCATTTACTTGACAAGAAGAAGATACTTAGGAACAGAGGAAAGTGTGTGCATAAAGAAATAGTATCTTTGGCTTTTGTCATGATTGTGACCTCAAAAATCCCAGGTGACCAAAGGACAGTTCCTGACTGGTGAGAAGTGGTCTGCCACAGCCTAGAGGTAGACCTGAGTGCAGGTGAGCAGAGGGGACTCACACAGGCAATAAATGTGATACCAGGCCAGTTAATCATGGGGCAGTTCTCTCCATATACATTTCTTTGCCTTTACTTGCAGCATCCTTCGCTGCCACCACACTGCTCAGCCTCACCTACCCCAAAGCAACCTCTTTGTATATAGAACAGCTTTGTATAATCAGCAGACTGTACCAACACATTTCTGTTCTTTCCCTTAAACTCTGGAACATAAGAAACAGTTGGTGTGTGACCCTTTTCCTAGGGATATGCAATAGGTACCTAATTTTGTCACTGAGAATGAGCTCCCTATTCCCTTTTACTTATCCAGCACAGTGTCAGTATGATCAGGTGTGTCAGGATAGACTGTGGCTAGCTCTCACCACTGAGGTTGGCTGCTTACACTTCCCTATCCACTCACCCTGGCTTGCCTGATGGCTCACTCAGCCACACTGCACACTGACATTACCCCTGGTCAATAGTCTGGGGTTAATTTTTGTCTCTGTGTCTGGCCATTCTCAGCCAGCTGAGCTCCAGACCATTAATCTGTTCCACACCTGCTTCTCAACAACCTTCAGTTAATAAAATTCTATCTTCTGACCCCGTTCAGTGGAGTGACCTAGCAATGTAAAGATGTTTGCTACCAAGGCCAGTCCCTTGAGTCTGCATTTGACTGTACTTTTAGTAAAGCTTTTAATTTATGTAATAATAAACTTTTTCTTTATCCTTCAAATAGTGGGAAACGTTAGGAAATCCCCCATTGCCAATTTACTCTCTCACTGTCTGTGGTTCTAAGACATAAGAATTATCCTTCAACCACAGCCTTCCAGACCATCCTTCACCAGTTGCCACAAACTACTCATCCCTGCTCTCCCTGCCATGCCACCCATTGGATTTTCCTTCTTACATACTAAACCTTCACTTTCAGTATAATAAGCAAGCACTCACATCAAACTGCTCCGCACTAAAGATCACAGACAAGGAATTAAATATTGTATGTTCTTCATTCATCTTTAATATCATTACAAGTCTGTTAAAGGATTTGTGTCCATTGAACAAAAAAGCTAGAGGCATTACAGCAGCTGAATTCAGATTGCTAAATGTTTAACAAAGATGCTGACATTACAAAAGCTGGAGTCTCTGATCTCTCCTCTTGAAAGCTATTCAGGTTGGTTGCAGGGGGAAACTATGTCATGGGCACCTGGGCACCTGCATTTTATTCTGTCTCAGTAACCCCCTCTCAGAGGAAGTGAAGCCATAAGGTCCTGTCCCAGTAACAATTAAGAGAAACTAATGAAGAGCTGGTTTATAGCCTTTTCCCAATCCTGATGTCCTGTCTGTGTCTGGAGGGCAAATATAAAACATGTTTTTCAGTGCTACAGAAGGAAGTACAAGTAATTAGTCCTCACCACGCAATTCACACACGAGGTTAATCAGGCCCCTCACTGGTTTTAAAGCAGAGAGGACAAACAGGAGGCTGAGTGCTCAGCCAGAGGAGGAGGTCAGCACGAGCATTGGGGGAGGCAAATGGAAGTGTGTGTGCATCAGCAAAAAAAGGGATCTGGGTGAATGTTTTTAGGGAGCCTAGCCTGGCCCTTTTTTTCTTTCCATTATCCTGCCTTTCCAGCTCTGTCACTTGTGAATGATTGTCAGAGAAGCCTCTTTACCTTGCCAGTCTCACAGTTGTGCAAAAGGGTTTGTTGCTCCACAGAGCTGCTGTTCTCTCTTATAGACCCAGGAAAGGCTCCACACAAAATTTTTCCCATTCCCAGAACCACCAGCCTGCTACCCTGCTCTCACCCATGGTGGGAGGCAGCACTTCAGCTTCTCCTAAGGTCAGATGCTCTTTGGCTCTGAACATGTCAGGTAACACATCAGGGACAGACCAATGGGGAACATTTTCTTCTGTGCTCAGAAATATCAAAAGTACAGGTGTTTTATTTGGAATTCCATCTCAAGATATAAGATTTTCTTCACCTTAATACCCCATGAAGGCTGATTACAGTTTTCTTTCTGAAGCATTGCTTTTATTCCTTCAGCTTGCACATACAACACCAAGCTAGTTCTGTAATATCTTACGTAAATCAAGGATTTCCTAGTGAGTGCCAGAGGCTCTCATGATGGGAACCTTTGCTCCTTTGTATATGGCACAACACATTTGGCTGCAACATGTGGCATGTCCACCTTCCAGTTCATTGCTGAGTTTGTCCACTGTTAAAAAATCTGGACTAGGAGTCCACTGGACTCATGAAACATCAGCAACTACCATAAGAACCCAAAATTTCTTAGGTCTTCAGAACACACCATCCTCTGAAATTAGGCATTTGGACTAACAGAACTCCTTTTTGGGAGCACCTACAACACCTATTATGGGCTTTAAACTCTAGCCTCTTTTTTCAGGTTTTTCTCATTGCAGAGCATTTCTCCTCCACAATCATCTTCAGCTTTCTTTATTAAACTACTCATATCATTAAGGCCTGGCTATACTATCTGAGGTTAGGACAATTCACTCAGTTCTTACCTTCAAAATCCATGAAGAGCTTTGCTTTGAAAATGTCTGATTTAAAATACAGGGAGTTCAGTTACTGTTTGTGGGTTTGCTCAGATGGAGCAGCTTCCTGGCTTTATGAGCATGAGGTTCACTGCCTGTCCCTTAAAATCTGTAACAAGAGAGAGTTTGCATTCTCTCTTGAGAAGAACACCACACAATATTTTTGGCACAAGTAAAACATTTTTGCACTGTTTCTACAGGACATTCACAATGTTTCTTTAAACAAAGTGTGACTCCACTTTGTATCAGGCCTTAACAACAGTATTTTTGCAGTAGTATGGTGTTCATTCTGTATTTATTTTATAAACTCATCAAGATTTCCTTATCACTGATGTATTTCTCTCAGCAGTATGTTTTCACACTGGTTCAGTTGCCCTCGGTTTTTACATGTAAAATCTATGTACGTATTATATAACTGCATACACACAACTTTTTTGAATTTCTTAGCAGCAAACACAGTCCAGATGACTCCAAGGCTAGTGCACACAATCCTGCTAAGAGGCAGAGGAAAAAAATCTAATGTCAAATTTTTCTGTATTCTAGTAAACATGAGGTGTTTCCCTCATGCAGGCATTGTTCACATAGTATCAAGCTTTTCCTCCTAATTCTTTTTTTCATCCTCAATATTTTTTTACTCCTGAGCTAGTCCTATTGACTTAGGTGGTACTCCAGAGAGGGTAAGGGATTTGTCAGTGAGGATCAGATTGCAAAGTCAGGGCCTAGGATTGTAACATCTTCCTTGTCTGGCATTCCAGTGTAAAGTGCTGTGAGCACTTACCCTGCTCTGAGATGGATGGCCATAACAACGTCGGTGTCGGAAACATTTGTAGTGCTTTTCAACAGTATGCCAGGCAAGAAAGGTTTCCAATCTCTGGCCCTCACCCTGCAATGCAATCCCCACAAATAAACCCTCGCCCCTGTACAAAGTATTATTGAAGTTAATTGGTCTCTAAACAGGTACAGATTATTTACTGAGTGACACAAATGGGAAGACCGTGAGTTTAAGGCATAAAGCGGCTAAAATTTGACAAAGACCTGTACAAGTAGCTTTAGTTTTGAGCCAGATAATTTTTTAAAACAAGTGGGCTGCTCATAAGGGGTTTGAAAGTGATAATAGAGGGAAATTGGAAGGTTAAATGGTTGGTCTCCACAGATTATTTGCATTCTTTCCCACAATGGTCAAACACTCACGGATCTCTGTTTTTTTACTCCGCTCCTAAGACTGAAACTCCACATGCACCCCAGATCTGACTCTTTACCTGCTGCATAGCAGTGGGATGCTGCTGATGGAAACTGCACCCGTCCTTTAAGCTCCAGTGCAATGGAGAGCTTGTTTCCATGTTACTTTGAGAGTGTGAATCTGTGCCATTGTCCTTATTAAGTCTGCCTGAGTGTCTGCAGTTACGCACACTTAAGAGTTTTGCTGGATGAGTGCTCTTTGTTTCTGGAAGGCAGAGGAGATGCAGGCCTAGAAACACCAACCAGTACAAGTCCACCTCTCATTTGTCTCACTTTTATAACTTTGAAACTCTTCCTTCACTTTGATAATAATGTAAAGTATCAACTAAAAATTGCAATGCATGCATTTCATTTGAGTTTTATTGCCTTAACAGACAGCATTAGATTACAAAAGAGGACATTTTTCTTCTCAGTTTTAGCTTATTCTTATGATTTATGATTAGATACAGCAAGAGTTCATAAACTTCCCTGACCTGCTGACAGTTTTTACAGGCTCCTTGATTTATTTTCATCTCAAACTTAACAGCTTTCATGTGACTGATATTCCTAGAGTCCTGGCATGGCTGCAGCACAGCCTGCAAGAGCTCCTCTAATCTCCATGTTACTAATTTAAATGAAGTCTTGGTCTGTTGTTTAAAAAAGACATTCGTCATCTCACGGAGGTTTACAGATCCTCTTGTAATGTAATGTCAGACACTTCTGAGATATGAGTTTTATAAAGCCTCCTGATATTGAGTGTTGTAAGGCACACCAAGGTCACTTCAATATGCCAAAGAAAAAAAAACATTTGCAAAACAAGAGAAGAGGAATTCCTAAGAAACTGCATTGTACCGGGGACATTTAGAAATGATTTATACCATCTGTGAGTACATTTCAAAGATAAATCTGGTATTGGGGAGAAAAGCAGGGGGAGGATAAATTTGAATCCAGAAAAATCCACAGACACTCAGCCAACAGCTATGAGTTCCTGATAAAAACAACTCACAGAGCAATATTCTCACAGTCATAGAGGTTGCAGCATCAACAGTTTCCCAGTGTGCTTCGAAGCTACTGTGCTAACTAAGGCTGCTCTTTCAGCAAAGATGCAGCTGGCATTCTGTTTTCATTGTACACTTTCCAAACAACAAAAAAAAAAGATACATTTTGTAATAACAAAGACCTAACTCGTAAGAGAGAGAAGAGGGAATGAGAGCGAGAGCACCATAAGAAAAGTGGGTGTCTCTCCAAGCTCACACACCAGCCAGCTGAAGACAGAAAGATATCATTATTTTTGTCTCTAGAACATTTAGCAAGTGAGGAAAGGTAAGTGGTGGCAAGGTGTATGAAGGCAGAAGGAATGGAAAACTTCAGGTAGGTTTTCTTTGATACCAATGGGTACAGTAGAGCGAGAACAAGACCCATAAATATCCGTGGGGTTTTGGAGGTTCTCCAGTGGGTATGCTTAGACATTTGAGGTCAACCACGATCAATTCTTAGTCTGACAGAAAATTGCTTTTGTAATATTTGTAGATCAGTTAAGAAATGACAAGCAACAATAGGTTATGACACACTGGAGATATAAATACAGGTTGCCCAGATCATATGATTGATTGAACTCTTTTATTTTTGCTGAAGAAATTTAGCTAGTGTTGCTGGCAACACACACAGAGCACTAAATAAATGTTACATACAGTAGCTTGTCAGAATTTATAAAAGAGCAATCGACATTTGCTTTACTGTCAAAACATCAGCCTACGAGTTTCCTCTCTTTGGAAGGAGAATGTGGGAAATAAAAGAATGCTACAGGATATTACCTTTGAATCACAAATACCACGGGAAAGCCTGCACCAGAAATGAGACTGTGCTCCTGCAATGAGCTCTGCCTGTCCTCTAACCAAGCAACCTCCTTGTGAGCCTCACTGCTGCAGCCCACCAGCAGCAGTTGTTGTATAGCTCAGAATATAGAGACAAATGCGGATTTATCACAGAGCTTCCTATTCCACAGTCCAAACACAGATACTTTCACTACAGATAGATGTGGAAAAACAGTGCTGTACAGTGCCAGTAACTATATTGCACTTAAGTGTTTCATTAAGAATAAAATGAGACTTTATGCCTAATTCAGAGTTTGCACATGTATAGGAATTAAAGTCCACAGTTTTCATTCACAATTATACCAGATAAATCCTAAGATTTCTTTCCACTCTTCAAACAACATAAAAGAGCCATGTTGCACATGAAATAAAAACTCCCAGCAGTTTATCTTTCTAGGATTACATAGTGTTTTCAATGTAAAAATCACATCCTCTGTTGGGCAAAGGTCCATTTTACAGACCAGATCTATTGGATCAAAACAAAGACTGCAGTAAATCAGCTTTGTAAAGCTATGCTGACTTTCCCTTGCTGGACTGTATCTCAAGAACCACCTTTCAGGCGTTTGTGTAGGAGGAAAACTTTGCTATTAGTATTGCCCTGGGAGATGGGTACTGTTCCTCAGGGAGCAAAAGAGAAAAAAGCCCAGCATCTAATGACCTACCTCTTCTCACTCTGATAAGGGCACAGAACACATGTGTGCACAGATAGATCAATTGTCAGCAAGACTACCCTGCTGCATTCAAATACATTGCTTTAATGAACACGTTTCTAAAGAAGTATTTGTGTATCTCCATGTATATTTGTCCTTTCTTACAGGAACTCTCACAAGGAAACCCTCACCCTCCCTGAGTGGTAAACCCACCTGCATTAAGCCTCTGGAGAACAGGGAGCTCAGTGGGACTCAGGAGCCCACAACTTGTAAACTAAGTGAAGGTGTACCTGCACAGACATCCATTTCCTCACCTCTTCCCATGGGCTTGCTGGGGGACAGCAAACTTGGGCAACAGGTCAAGGACAAACACTTTTTCATCCCTCATTTCTGTCCTAACTTTTTTCTCGCTTCTGCCTGTTGTGAAATGAGTAATATCTGTATTTTTGGTCCTGTAGAGAAAATGGTGCCTCCTATAGAAAGATTTGAGGTCTTAAAATCAGTAGCATAGTCCACTACACCTGTGTTAACCTTCTTTTCTATGTTTTACATTCCTTCTCAGAGGAAAAGGAGACTTGGCAATAACCTAGTCCCTTATTGAGGACACATATTAATGTCTCTATTTTTAACTGTGGAAATAGCAATAATCATAATGCCTGTGTTTTATTAAAAACTGTCCTTTACTTCCTTTATTTTTTTCAACCTTTTACCTTTCTTAACCTTCAGGTTAAAAAAAGGGTGAAGTTCAAGTACATTCCAGGCCAGACAGAGCAACTCAGGACTAGACAAATTCTTTCAAACGCTCTGAGTCGCATTGTGAGCAGCTCCTACATATTTCAGTAAGGCAAAAATATATCTATCTCTGGGGCAGTGCTTTTTGTTCGGTACTTTTACTGGATGGAGTGAGCATGTGTCAGTCTGTCTGTAACTTCTTCTATCATGGTAAGAACTGGTACCCAGATTTCGTATCCTTCTAATGGTAAAGGTCAACAGATTGGTGGTAAGAGGCAAAGCTTGAAACAGAGCTAAGAAGTTAACAAAAGAGGGAGAAGAGAGAAAAAAAATAATTTCAATATCATACACGAAATACCCAGATGTTAATAAAAACATTCTCAATGGTTACCTGACAGGGTTTTACAGAAGGAAAGATTGAAAAAAAAAATAAAAAAATCTATCCATTGTGCAGCATTTTCCTTTCTAATTCAATTGTATCCTTTATACCAGACTTTCATCTTCCCAGAGTTAACTCAGGGTATATTTACAATAAAAACAGAAGTTGGATTTGTTACAATTTGTTGAGACTGCAGATTTCCAACTAAAGGTGGTGATATTCCTTCTGTCTGTACAGGTTTCTACTTGGCTACTGAATGCAAACTGACTGACCCTTTAGAATAGCCTCAAAAAATCACAAACACTGGTCTCCTTGAGAACCCATAAAGGATGAAAGAGGAGAATTCCTGCTTTGTTGTCTAAGGTTTACTCAGTAAAAGGTAGAGAATGTGAGACTTCACTAGTTGTATACCGATTGTATGGCTTTATTTCCTAGAACAAAGACAGTGTTCCTTCAAAGAACACTACTAGTAGCACAGGAAAATCATTTTAATATTTGACATCCGTAATATTTAACAGAGCGACTGGATTTTGTTCAAGTGAAAAGAATTTATCCATGCCAATTAAATAATTCACTGCATAGTTCAAAAGACCCTGATAAGAGGTACACCACAAACCATACTGCTTTTCCTGCTTTAATTATGAATTTGTAGTTGAAGCACATGACAGGGTTTCAGGGCTGGGCTCCACTTCCCGCTCTGTGATGGGTTACTGGGGGCAGCTTCCTTCATCTCAGCCTTCCTGAGCCACATCCTTGCTGGTGTAAATCAGTAGAGGTCCACCAACTGGAAAGGCATTCTGCTGATTTACACCAGCTGTTAACTTGACCTCTTGACCAAAAGAAAAAATGGGAATGGAAATGCATTTTCTGTGTCAGAAGAGTTGCTTGTTGATGTTGGTTAAGGCATTTAAGAAGTTTCATTCTTTTTAACTAATGAGACCAATATCTAACTTCAAAGCCAGTAATGCAAAGAAGATTCAGACAAGTATTTTAGAGCTTTTAGAATGACTAAACTGTGTACTACATTTAATTGTTGAACAACATACAGAAGAAAATTCCAGGAACAGGGTACAAAATGACACTGTAGAATTTTCTTTCCATTTTCTTCCTTATCTTTGGTTGAATATTTTCACTCTTTTGGAGCAACAAAAATTAAAATACCCAGATCAGCTGTGAAAAAAAAATATCCTCCTGCTCTTGCTGTGGCTGCTCCTATCCATCAAGTGTTTTAACACAGAGAAAAATGGCTATTTCTTACGGATGGGGCTGTAGTATGAGTAACTGAACTTCAAAGATGCCGGGCCAGATTGGATAGCAAACATCAAAAGCTTCTGACTCGTGCTGAGTAAACTTTGTATTCTGACACACAAGTTCTTATCTGTTCTGTTCCAGACTTGAGAGAGAGAGGGGCTGAATCTAACCAAATCACATTGTTTTTCCTTGCAGCTGCCAACTTGGAAAAATATCAGGGCACAAAGGAACCATTAAAAACAAAACAAAAAAAGACATGTTTTTGTTAGTTCCTAGGCAACACAATATTGCCAAGATGGTAGCTCCTATGAAAATTAGAAAATATTAGTTACACATCACACTGTTATTTATTTATACTGCTCTGTGAAGCATTATTTTTTTTTCTTCTTGCAAACTGACAGATATTATGGAAAATCTGTTCTTTTGAGCAGGGTGTTTACACCACAACTGTTATGTATGTTTTGTCAGCAGCTTTTTCCATTTGTTGATTTCCATTTCTATTTTAACATTTAATTTGCTAGTTACTGAAAAAAAAAA